>NW_026931944.1:0-50334 GCF_032062105.1 Saccostrea cuccullata
TTTTTTTTGTGAAAAACTGGACAACTCGTCTAAAACAGTCTACAGTACATGGTCCTACCGGTGTAGGTTGGCTTCACTCTGATTAAATATGTTCCGCCAGTTTTTCGCCCAATTTATCAACAGGGAAGATATGGGTAGTATACAGCATGTAATAAGTGGCTTCCCTCCGATTACCTGTAATTATAAATCGGCTGGCTTCTAATTAATTAACCCAAAGCGTAAATGTCGTGGCTGTGGATAATTATCCCACTTTGTATTAAAACTCTTTAGACGAGAAATCGAAAATACTCATTCCGCAAATGTTTTTATATTTTCCTGAAAATCCTCTGGTAATAATTGTAAGAACGCTATCTCAATGAATCTGAAGAAATAGTCTATGACCACTTAGAATTTTTCCATCTGACAAGTCTGCACCAACCTTCTGCCATGGTCGACTTGGCAACGGGGTATACTTCAATGGTTCTTTCAGTTGCGAAATTTTAATATGGTTGAAGGAAATCCCTCAGGTCACCAAACTGAGCTCTTGTTCTGTGCAAAAGAGTTTAAGCAAATGTGGGGGTTTTAAGGCAAAAAATGATTTTAAAGTAAACCCGTAATTGCTACACATACCGCTAAGAAAATGCTAAGACTTGTTTTCTTATATATTTTTGGTCCAAGAAATCCAATAACCAGTTCTCTTTATGACGTCCTTGACCGGTACTACACAAGTTTATAAGAAATATCAACAAAATTGCTTCGTTGCAAGAACGTACATTACTTTGTTTCAGAAGCAAAGTATAAAAAGAAGAAAAATAATCCAAGGGTTTTAAGAATTGCTGCACAAATGTCGACACTGCAATTGTTAAGATACTATGCGTACTGTAACGTGTAACCTAGTGAAGGGTCCGTTTTCCAAGATACATGGTCTTAATAAGAATAAATGAAATTTTCCTCTTTTATCTGAGCATACAATTAATACTAGGAATCAATATTATTTACAAGGAGGATTATTTTTTGATTTACTGGGCTATTTTTCCCTGGGTTCTATTTTTTTTTTTACATAATGGGGTGAAAGCCGAGGTTCTCTTTACTGAATAACCTTGGACTGGCTGGGTTTCCAGCACAGTGTTCCACAACCAAGTTTTAGGAGTACTTGGTGTCACACCCTTTTCAGGATTACTGCACCTGTATCTACCTATCCCCCTGAATAATTTTGGGCTGGCTGGGTTCCGTGTGCAGTGTTCCACAACCATTTTTTAAGAGTACTCGGTGTCTCAACTTTATTCAGGATTACTGCCCCTCGTACCTCCTTTCCTCTGGTTCACCTTTCACCTGTGTTTCTTCTTCGACCTTAGTCTTTTCATTTCTATTACTATTTTCACTTTATTTACAACCCATTCTTTTGACACTTCTAATTTCTGACTTCTTCACGGTTCTTCTTCTGCTATCAGAGAGGTCGGGGTGCATCTGCAGCCGTTTATATGCAAGGGTTATACCATTCAAACAGGGATAACAGGCTCCTTGACTGTTCTTTAATCCAGGTCATAGAATCGTTTGAATGGTTGCCAATTTCCTTATTCATTACTCATTACAGTACAGTACTGAATTGAAACAGGATTAGAATACAGTCCAGTCTAGGTGTGGTAAAATTTTTATTTTTGAAGAAAAGTGTAGGGTTTGTGCAGCAATTTTATTACTTTTAAAAATATTCTACCTAGTATAATACATTATTTATCTTAAATTAAATAGGATATGAATACAAAATACATATAATCGTACAGTCCTCTGAAAATAAATTTATTATCAGGACCTATGAATAGACCACATTTTCCGACTGACTCCGGCTCACTTGCATTCTAAGGCCTGTGTGGCTTAAGGCATACATCTCCAATTACTACCCAACGTAGTCTAAACCGTAGAGCAAAAGGTGAGTTCTTTGGTCCTAGTCTCTAAGATTGAGTATGATGAGCCTCCAAAAATTCCCTTCCAATTAAAACCAAAATTTCAAGTTTTCCTGGTGGTACATTGAAAGTAATGCATTACCATTACCATTACTTCAACGATTTGGGCATTAAATTACCATTACCATCACTCTATTTTCTTAAAGTAATGCATTACATTACCATTACTTTGTTAAAGTAATGCATTACCATTACTTTTGAAAGTTTTTAAAAATAGAACTTTATACAAAACGTTGCAATGTTTTTTTTTCATATGCATGTATCCACCCTCTTCAAAACTAAACATGATAAATGATAAATCAAAAAAATCAAATTTGATTTCAAGTTTTTGTATATATTACAATGTCATTAACTTACAATCAAAGAAAGTTCAAGTTCTGAAATGTCAGTTTCATAACACATGTACAATATCCACTTTTTGTGTAACCATTGAAGTTATGAAGTAATATAACTTTTGGGGCACTTTAACCCCTTCCTAAAATATCTTATAAAGTATATAGGCTATTTTGATTAGTACCTTATGAAAAAATAAATGCATTGACAATTTTTTTGAAAAGACGGGATGTACATTTTGATATGCTAAGCACAGTGAAACATAGAATGCCTGCATAGCTTCTATTTTCTTTGGTACAATGAAATTTCATGGTCAGTACAAGGTAAACCAGCTCAATTAATGTTTTATAAACACGGTTAGGAGAAAAGGACTGGTAATTTGGAGCACTTCTCCAAACAATTCATTGTTTTAATTGTTACATAACCCAGTTGCCTAGTGTGTTTTGGTGACACTCTAACTATTTTAAAGGTAGCAATTATCAGTTTACAGTGTACATTAATTAGTGTATCTCATATGCAATTTTTTTAACAAGGTCTTTAAAAACTATTTTATATAATTCTTTGAAATCAATTCTTATCTGAAACAAGTTTGAAAACTTTAAAAATGTAAGGTAGGTGTACTTTCAACAGAATAAAAAGTGTATTTACATGTAAAAAAATAGATACAGAAATGTTATCTAAATAGGTTAACATTTTTATATATTCAATTGTATCATAACCTAAACAATAATGTCCATCATCCATGTCCATTTAAATTTCTTAAAATAGGTACTTATCTTACAAAATAATGCTGTGTAATGCTATGTAATGCCAGCATTACACTGGATTTTATGAAGTAATGCATTACATTACCATTACATGTAATGCAAATTTTTGGGCATTACACATTACTAGCATTACTTTGAGTTCATGTAATGCATTGCAATGCATTACCATTACAATTAGCATTACCCCAAGCCTGTGTCATACATATACCCAAAGTTTCTGTATCATCATTAACTATGAACTGTTTATGAATACATGCATTGTTTAGTTAAACATTTACTTTAGGTAAGATTTCATGCAGATCCATTCAATAAAAATAAGTAACAGCTCTGTCTTACTGTAGATGTCAAATGTTTTCTCCTCATCTGTTCAAATTCTGGTTCCAGGTTCAGGTTGGAAGCTAAAATTAAAAAGAAGTTGAAATAGATTAAAACACTTCTGGATATATCTGAACATGCATGACCATGATTTCATGCAGATCCATTCAATAAAAATAAGTAACAGCTCTGTCTTACTGTAGATGTCAAATGTTTTCTCCTCATCTGTTCAAATTCTGGTTCAGGTTCAGGTTGGAAGCTCAAATTAAAAAGAAGTTGAAATAGATTAAAACACTCCTGGATATATCTGAACATGCATGACTCTGATTTCATGCAGAACCATTCAAAAACACACAAACACGAATTGAACTTACTTTCTTGCTTACTTCAGTTCATGAAAAAGAAAGTGATACTGCCTTGCGATATGATTAGATAATTGCTCTTTAACTTTAGGATCTAGCTAAAACACCAAATGCTCGAAAAACCTAGCATTACATTAATTACACAGACAGGAAAAGGGCCATACATATTACAACTTACTCAAATGTCATTATTTACAATAATGTAAAAATCATCGCCCTGTAAAAGTAACAAAATTAAAACAATTTTTTTTTCCATTTTCAGGAATACCTATTTTTCGCTTAATTAAACGTTTCATTTTATAACCCATTTAAACGTATATTCCCCTGGCTGTTCAGATGAACTCCGTTGTGAACAAAATAACGACTACAATCTCCTTCACAAGATATTGCTATGTTCGGTCGGTCAGTGTTATTGATACTATAACGTTGGATTCTGTTTCTTGTGTCTCACTGACCCTTTGCGGAGTGTGCAACAAAGATGTCAGAACTGTTAATCCTAATGTTCCTATAGTAAAATGCAAAGTATGCAACATGCGACAAAGAACATCAAACTTGACAAGTTCCATGAAAGTGCAAGTTAATTGCAAGTTCTCTGATAATCCAGCGGCATTTAAAATTTTCCATCTCAAATGGGATACCAAGAAATTTTGGTGAGACTTGCCAATTACAGACACCGGATGACATTGAAGATTATTTCCTCTAAAAAAAAATTAAAAGTTGAAATGACTACATCAAAGGGACAAATTTTGGCAATTATTGAGGCTTTGTAAATTTTGCAGTTAATTAAGATAGTTGATTATTCCTGACTAGAACATTATTGAATACAGATTAAGTATGTCTGTGGTTGTTGAGTTTAATTTCTGTTGGTACACTCTAAAAAAAGTTTTACTTGTTGTTTTTAAAATAAGATATTAGATTAAGAAAAACTAGTAATAATTAGTAATCCATTTAGTCAGAATAGCAAGTAAATGACTATCATGGTTAGTAATTGTAAACATAATTAGTAATAAGGATGAATTCATTTACTTATAAAATGATTTACTAAGTATCAGTAGAATTACTTAAACTATAGGAATTATATTACTTAGTAAATGAACTACTCATTTTTGGTAAATTATTATTACTTAATTTAGAGATAATATGCTTTCTATTTACTAAATTTTATGAATTATTACTAAGTAAATGTAATTCTGAAATTAATTAAAATCTAGAATATTATTACTCAAAAGAATAATAAGTAAATGAAAAACTTATCATATTTACTAAAATCGACATTATTTACTAGAAACACTGCAAGGTACCGACCCTCTAACATGTGAGTACTACTCACAGATTTCTTTATCAGAGATCCCTAATTGGACCCTCTGAATAGTTTAATAGAAGAAATCTACTTATGATGGAAACAATTATACTTTCAATTTCTTTGTAATTGTTTTATTATGTATTACAATAAAACATTTGATTCCAACTTCGAAAGCCTTAAAAATTGAATAAGTTGTATCTTTTTAAGGACCATTTTAAAAATGGTTAAACATTTCAAGTACTTAATATCGCATTTTTATTAGTGTGACTTTTTTTTCACATGAAGGAATATTTAGAAGAAAGATAACTCCTCCTCACAGACAATTAATATGGAAGCCAAGAATTCAATCCCGATAGTGATTAGACTACCATATTTAAGTAATTACTGCTCTGAATTCTCCTTGATTTAGTAAATAAATTTTTGTTTTAAGTAATTCAATTAAATACAATTTAAACAAGATCGATGTGTTTGTGAAACACCTACGCCCCCGTATGGCAACATAGCAAAGGTTAAACTTTTCTTATATGCAAATTTAAATTATTGGTATTTCTTGATATCTCCAAGGTCAAAAGGTCAAGGTTATTGGTTTCTAATGAAAGGTCCTGTCACAAAAAATACATATGTGAAATATGGAAACACTTGCCTCAACCCTTCAGAAGTTATGGTCAAGGTTATCAATTTTGAAATGTAGGTCAAACTCCAAGGTCAAGGACAAAGGGACAGATTTGGTGGTACCCAAAGAAAGGTCTTGTCACAAGGATGAACTATGTAAAGTATGAATGCACTAACCCTAATCCTTTTAAAGTTACAGTCAAGGTTTGCTTTTTTAAAAGTGGGTCAAACTCCAAGGTCAAAGGGTCAAAGGGTCAAAGTTCTTGGTATAGTATGAATGGTCTTCTCAAAATGATTACATATATGTAAGTATGAAAGCACTATTCCTTACCGTTCAAAAGTTATGGCCAAGGTTAAAGTTTTTTTTACAAGGATGGAAATCTCAAAGGTCAAGGTCAAAAGTTCATAGTTGTTGGTATTCAATGAAAGTTCTTTCAACAAAAAATATATATGTGAAGTATAAAGTATATAAACTGGTATTTACTGTTAAAAAGATTTGGATAAAGAATGAGTTTGGATTTTTTGTGTATAAATGAGTCAAACTTCAAGGTCAAGGTCAAATTTGGTGATACTCAAACAAAGGTCTTGTCACAAGGAATACACGTGTGAAATACGAAAGTCATAGCTCCGCTAAATCAAAAGTTATGGGCAAGGTTAAAGTTTCTGCGGATAAACAGACAAACAGATAGACAGCTAGACAGACAGACGAACACAACAAAAACTATATACAGTACTGTGCCCCCGAAACTTCGTTTACGGGGGCATTAAAATATTAATAATATATATGGTAAATAGTGGTAAAATGTAAGTAAAGACGAAGTAATGTTATTACTTATATACACAAATTTAAGTAAATATAAATTACTAAGTAAAACTTTTTAGTGTGTAAGTAAAACATTTCTTTAAAATAAAAAATTCAAGTAAAACATTTGAATCTAGTAATTGACACATATTTCAGTAATTGATTTGAAATTTTAAGTAAATGCTTAGTAATTATCTATTACTTATCTTTGTTATTTCAAGTAAAAAATGACTACTAAGTAAAACTTTTTTAAGAGTGTATGACAATGGGCATCCAAAGGGTACTGGATCAAATGTTGATTCTACTGTACATGTTGAAGTGGACGGCAGAATTTTGAGAATCAGAGAAAAAAAAATCACTTAATATAAGTATGTATAATGTTTAATAGTACAAGTACCTTACTTTTTTTAAAATACATGTATTGTACTGTAATTTTATACACTTTTGATAAAATTGCAACCTTTTTAAATAACACAATTGTACAAGTGATTTATGGTACAAAAATTGTTTATCTGTGCATTACTTCTAACAAATTTAAGTTCCCTACGGAGACCAGTTCCCGTCAGGCCAGCAGCAGGAACTCCTTGTCAAACTACTCCATCACTTGCAGGGCTCACCATACCAACTCAACATTTGTATCTCTACCAGCAGCGTCAACCCCTATTTTCTCAGTGTTAAGGTGTAAATGGTCAGCATGTTCAATAATAGAATTTTATGGAGGGTTTAGTTTGATCTTATATGTGACATGACTAAATTTTTCTAACACTATGCTTCAGTTCGCATGGAACCTTCTCAAAGCTTTGTGCCAGCTCACTTTTTGATAAGTCTCTGTTTCGGTGTCGTTCATTATGGTTATAATTGTCTCGTTCACTCGTACTTTTTTTGATAAAGAAAGTGAGTGATATTTAAGTGGTATTTTCACACGGTCCTATTCCTTACACTGGTATCGTGGAATTTCTTAAATTTCATTGATACCATGTAGAAATTTACGATTATTTTGTTGCCGCGAGTTTTTCCCAAGTTCGAGGGTACAAGCAAATCCTGTCACATTGGTGCTAATATGACCGATTAGCCAGGGTGTTAACACTGGCACGAACCTACAACCTTCAAGATTTAAAATCCAACGCTCTACCGAATGAGCTAAAGGGTTAACCCATTAGCTATTGCTATAAGGAGTGTGGCCTCTCTATCACTACTGACCTTAAAATTCCCTGATATTCTGAAAATTCTCTGATAAACTCTGTTACCCACTATTCAAGTTCTGCTTATCTCTGTTTAAGCACTGTACAAAATTCCTGTATCAACGTAATCCTCGGTAAATCACAGTACAGACTCACTGTTATTTTTCGTAAATCCCTGTACATTACTGTACGCCCCAACTGTACAGTACAGTGCACCACTGTCTGTCATTGTACCCCTCTACAGTACAACACTGTACATCACAGTCGCGTACAGTACTCAACCTCTGTACAGCACAGTACCCTACTATTGATCACTGTACGTGTCCCAGATTGGCACTGTACATCACTGAATTTCAACAATTTTCAACAGAAAAAGCCTAAAAATGGCACATTTCAAGTGAGATTTTCCATTAGAAAAGAGTGTCTTCAGCCGTCGTCCACGTTATTTTTTTTATATGTTGTGCAAAATTCAATAACAAATCACATATCTCAAGATCTTTGTGGGCGATGCCTGTGGACAATGTTATCTGAAAGAAATTCCATTGAAAATTGGGGTCTTTTGCAACTTTTTATGAAAATACGGGAAAATGCACGTTTATGACGTCATAATTAGCAGTTAAAAACACATGTGAGAAAAAAATGACTTGTATGATTTTTCTGCATTGAATTTCAATTATTTAAAATCTATGAGTTTTCAACTATTACATCAGTTTATTTTTTTTTTTTAGAAAATCACAGGGCAAAGTTTGTTTGGAAACCATACCTTCTTCTTTACACAACTTCAAATGGATATTACAATTGAATGTTAGGGTCCTGTGGAGTGAACGGCAATCGACTTTTTAGACTTTTAAGCCCCGTGTCAATTCCATTCACTGCCTCCTTCATATTTGGGCTGCACATTCCATTTACTTCAGCTGCTGCATGTTCAAGGGCATGGCGACGTCGTGGGGAAATGGGAAGAATGTTTTTCCTGTTGCCAAACACATTCCTGCCCACCAATTCCTCCCTTTTGTATATTTGCTGTGCTAGAATCCATCCGAAGTTGGCTTTTGAACAGGTTTTTAGAGAGATTTTCAGATTTTCCCCAATTGTTGCTTCAGAAACAATTTTCAGAGAATCTTTAAAATCGGTAAACTTCCCATCTAGAGAGAATTTTGAGGGCCGCTTTCTGAATTCTCCATTTCACTGGTGACTGTTCTGGATATAGTCTCGTTGTTTCTAACAGTAGAATTGGTGTCTGGAAGAAGACGCTGCAATGACGAGTCACTGTCAATCAGTTTGAAGTTTGGCTTCGTTTCATTACCTGGAAGAAGCTCTTGAAGAGAGGATCTGGAGTCCAACAAGTCAAAGTTAACAGACGGTGGATCCTCATCGTCTCTGACAAGGTCAGACGAGCTTGAATATTCTCTTCTCTCACGTAACAGCGGTGTGCTGGATTCAATGTGCCTGGATGTTGTTGGCAGTGGAGGAAAATCAGACTCGTGTGTAACATCTAGGATATGTAGTTGTTCTTTGAGTTGAAGGAGGACGAAATGATTTGGTGTCCATGTACCAATCCCTCAGAAGGGACAGACTGGATTTTCTGATGACGAGTTCCTTGGCTTGAAGGTACGGTTAAAAATACCGAGGGAAGAATCAAGAGGCCCATGGGCCACATCGCTCACCTGAGCACCAAGGGAAGGACTAGTATATAATGGCTTTTTATTGTAAAGTCCAAAAGAAGTCCCATGACCAATCATGGATTTGTTATTTTTTAGAAAATGATTGAGAAGAAGATTTTTAAAGAATTTTCCTATATATTTCTATGTAAAAATTTGGTCGGCCATTTTGGCCTTGCCCTACCCCGGGGGTCATGATTTGAACAAACTTGAATGTACACTACCTGAGGATGTTTTCCCATAAGTTTCATCTTTCCTGGCACAGTGGTTCTTGAGAAGAAGATTTTTAAAATATACCACTAAATTTTCATTAATTCCCAATTATCTCCCCTTGAATAAAGGCGTGGCCCTTGATTTGAACAAACTTGAATCCCCTCCACCCAAGGATACTTTGTGGCAAGTTTGGTTGAAATTGGCCCAGTGGTTCTTTAGAAGAAGTCGAAAATTTGAAAAATTTACAGACAGACAGACGGACGCCGGACAAAATGTGATCACAAAAGCTCACTTGGGCCTTCGGCTCAGGTGAGCTAAAAAACATAATTCATGTCTGGTCCATATCTTTCTTATGGATAAACTTGGAAGGTAACCATTTTACACAAACATTGCTTTGACCTGAGAAGGTGTCATGACTTTAAACCAAGGTCATTTAAGCAAGTTCAAGGTCACTGACAAAAAAATTTCATAATTCATGTGTGATTCATACATTCAGTCTATTTTTTAGGCTGCACCTTCGTTTCATTTATAAAAAAAAATTAATGAGCAATTACATTTGCACTAAAACGTTTTAGCTTTTCTCTCTTCTCTTAGATCCTTTAAATATTCATGATTTAGCACTTCTGAAAAACCCAGCGGGGAGGGGGGGGGGGTTAATTTGTCCCATTTAGACAGTTCTAGTTGTTTTTAGGTTTAGAACTTGAATAATAAACATGGTACAGCAATATAAATTAGCCAGTAGACAGAGCATTAGAGTCCCTTTGGGTTGAACATTGCGACATTGTGTAATTTTGACATATAACTTTGGCTTTTGTTATGTCATATATGGTCAAGTTTTTGCGTATTTGGTCCACATTCTGACTATACTGTATAACTATTAGACATTGTAGAGCAATGGTACTTATTATTACTTATATGATGGGATAAGTACAACAGGGTTGACAGTTGATCAGGATGCCATGATTCAAATATTCCACTTGAGAGGCTTTAATTTCCTGGGTGCATGTTTCATGTTTTGCTGATCCTAGTCAAGTCAGTTGCTAGGGTATAAATTCCGTTGCTATGGAGATTTTGTCTCATTTAGACAGTTCTAGTTGTTTAATGTTTAATAAACATGGTACAGCAATATAAATTAGCCAGTAGACAGAGCATTGGAGTCCCTTTGGGTTGAACATTGCGTCATTTTGACATATAACTTTGGCTTTTATTATGTCATATATGGTCAAGTTTTTGCGTATTTGGTCCACATTCTGACTATATTGTATAACTATTAGACATTGTAGAGCAATGGTACTTATTATTACTTATATGATGGGGTAAGAACAACAGGGTTGACAGTTGATCAGGATGCTATTACCCAAATATTCCACTTGACAGGCTTTAATTTCCTGGGTGTATGCTTCATGTTTTGCCGATCCTAGTCAAGTCGGTTGCTAGGGTATAAATTCCGTTGCTATGGAGATTTCTTTTCCTATTGTTTTGTAAAAAAGTTGTACATTTTATGGAATTTTTTTTAAAGTACTATGTTTCTATAGATATGGCATCTAACTGTTAAATATCTGTTGTAATATTTAAAAAAATTGCTAAAACTTGCGAAAATCCATTCAAAAAGTTTTGAAAAAAATGCAAATTTTGATTTCTGAAAAAAAAAATTTGGACATCCGACTACCAATTTTTATTTTATTATTACATAGTATTGGGATATATCTTTAACTTTGTATGACATACAATATCTACGGCTATTGTGTTTTTAAGTAGTCAACTTTTGAAAAACTTAATCTTGTCATTTTTCGGTTGCCATAGCAACCATATCAAAATTTTTTAAAATACTTACAGACATAAAAATATTTTCTGCTGATGTATCTTTCATTATTTCAGTATAAGAAAACAAATTTAGGCCATCCAATTGTTCCCCCCTCTGCATTTAAATATGTCTAAATTTGTATTATTTTACAATGTTTCGTTGATAATTTACTATGCAAATCACATTTGTTGCCATGGAAACCAATGATGATGAATAAATTTGTAAAATTTGCCTCAGATGTGTTTTTTGTTGTTGTTCAAATATTTTAGGGTGGTTTTTGCCCAATTCAAAATTTTTGACTTTCCATGTAAATCTCAATGGCTACTGACACGGCCTCTAAATACCCATAGACAAGGCAGAGGAACAAAAAATACATTTCAACTAATTATTCATATTCAGCAATAATCAGTAATGCCCCTACTACACATGAACTCCTTACCCTTAGGCCTAGATCCACACATTGCACAATTTTTAAAAAAGGCATCCTTGCTATTCAAAAATATTTGATTAATACTAAGGAGTAGAATTCAAACAATTCATTCATTTTCAGTCTATAAGTACAGCCCCCCCCCCTCTATGGTACCCCTGACCCTGGGTCCTTGAAATTCACAATTCTGGAAGCTAACGGTCCTTGTTCGTAACTATATAGGTAATTCAACTGCTTAAAACCCAGGAGCAGAGAAGAAAATTTTTAAAGATTTTATGTATTTCACTATAATCAATAGAGCCCCCCCCTAGCACCAGAACCCTGACCCTAGGGCCCAAAAATTCACAATTGTGGTAGAGGCACTCTTGCTCATTATAACTATATATTTAGTTAGTTATACCCCCCGCAAAAAGTTTAGGGGGGGTATATTGGAATCACCATGTCCATCTGTCTGTAGACGAGATTTTGTCCGGACGATTTCTCAAAAACTATTGGAAGGATTTGTCTGAAAAGTTGTACACATATTATTCACCATATGAAGTTGTGCACCTGATATTTTTCATCTTGATTGGATTATTATTTTGAATTTTACAGGTGTTTTTTCATTTTTATTTTGTGGTTTTGTTTGGACCGTTTCTCAGAAACTATTGCAAGGATTAATCTGAAAATTCGTACAATTATTATCCACCATATGAAGTTGTGCACCTGGAATTTTCAACTCTTTTCGTTCATTTTTCTGCCTTTTACAGGTTTTTTAAAATTTTAATTGACTTGTTCATTTTGGGCTCATGTATAAGGTTTGAGACATAGAATCTAGAATATCTGTACAAAAACGTGAACTACAGCTTAAAACTACTCATAAAAACTTAAAAAAAAAAAAAAAAAAACATCAAGTGTTAAAAACAGTTTTTACATTGCACAGAAGATAATGTAATTTCATTTGTCTCTGGGGAATAATTACTGGACGTGCATCCAGTTAAAGATAAATTAATGAGTTTGGTGTTGGAAGTTGTTTAGTCATATCTCTTATCAAGTGTGTGTGTGTTATCAAATCTTCAGGGAATAAGGCACAAGAATTAAAGATCTCTCTTCTCTTATTCTCTTAATTGTAATTTATTGTCTGTCAAAACACTTCATTACTGGATGACCAGTTCTTTATTTTCAAAATGCATTTCAAATTGATATATCAAGATTAATTTGATTTTGTTTAATGTTTTTTTTTCAACAATCAGTTTGCAGAGTGACATAACACATAATTGCAATATATTTTTATACGCCCGTCTTAAGACAAATTTTATTATGTTATAGGCTTCGTGTCTGTCTGTCTGTCCGTCTGTCTAGCTGTCCGTCCGTCCATCGTGTCCGGCTCATAACCTTAATACTATAAGGCCTAGAGTTATCAAACTTTGTCATCTGATACATATTGGGTAGAAGGTGTGTCGCACACAAAAAGTATGTCGCTCTGACCTATAATTAAAAAGTTATAGCCAAATATGGAAAAATCCTGTCCGGTCCATAACTAGAAAACTATAATACTTAGAATCATCAAACTTGGCCAGTTTATGCATCTTAGGTAAAAGGTGTGTCGCGACCTATTTCAAGGTCACTGTACATATGACCTTTAATTTAAGTGGAATTTTTAAAAGAAAAATTAAATTTTTAGCTCACCTGAGCCGAAGGCTCAAGTGAGCTTTTCTGATCACATTTTGTCCGTCGTCCGTCCGTCTGTCTGTCCGTCCGTCTGTCCGTCTGTCTGTCCGTCTGTAAACTTTTGACATTTTCGACTTCTTCTCAAGAACCACTGGGCCAATTTTGACCAAACTTGGTACAAAGCATCCTTGGGTAAAGGAGAATTTAAATTGTTAAAATGAAGGGACATATCCCCTCGCAAGGGGAGATAATCAAGAAAAGACAAAAATAGGGTGGGGTCATTAAAAAATCTTCTTCTCAAGAACCACTGGGCCAGTAAAGCTGAAACTTATGTGGAAGCATCCTGGGGTAGTGTAGATTTTAAATTGTTCAAATCATGACCCCCGGGGGAAGGGCGGGGCCACAATGGGGAATCAAAGTTTTATATAGAAATATATAGGAAAAATCTTCTTCTCAAGAACCACTGGGCCAGAGAAGCTGAAACTTATGTGGAAGCATCCTGGTATAGTGTAGATTCTAAATTGTTCAAATCATGACCCCCGGGGGAAGGGCGGGGCCACAATGGGGAATCAAAGTTTTATATAGAAATATATAGGAAAAATCTTTGAAAATCTTCTTCTCAAGAACCACTGGGCCAGAAAAGCTGAAACTTATGTGGAAGCATCCTGGTATAGTGTAAATTCTAAATTGTTCAAATCATGACCCCCGGGGGAAGGGCGGGGCCACAATGGGGAATCAAAGTTTTATATAGAAATATATAGGAAAAATCTTTGAAAATCTTCTTCTCAAGAACCACTGGGCCAGAAAAGCTGAAACTTACGTGGAAGCATCCTAGTATAGTGTAGATTCTAAATTGTTCAAATCATGACCCCCGGGGGAAGGGCGGGGCCACAATTGGGAATCAAAGTTTTATACAGAAATATATAGGAAAAATCTTTGAAAATCTTCTTCTCAAGAACTACTGGGCCAGAAAAGCTGAAACTTTTGTGGAAGCATCCTGGTATAGTGTAGATTCTAAATTGTTCAAATCATGACCCCCGGGGGAAGGGCGGGGCCACAATGGGGAATCAAAGTTTTATATAGAAATATATAGGAAAAATCTTTGAAAATCTTCTTCTCAAGAACCACTGGGCCAGAAAAGCTGAAACTTATGTGGAATCATTCTGGGGTAGTTTAAATTCTAAATTATAGGAGTCATTACCCCCGGGGGAAGGGCGGGGCCACAATGGGGAATCGAATTTTTACATAGAAATATATAGGAAAAATCTTTGAAAATCTTCTTCTCAAGAACCACTGGGCCAGAAAAGCTGAAACATATGTGGAAGCATCTTTGTATAGTGTAGATTCTAAATTCTTCAAATCATGACCCTTGGAGGAAGGGCGGGGCCACAATGGGGAATCAAAGTTTTATACAGAAATATATAGGAAAAATCTTTGAAAATCTTCTTCTCAAGAACTACTGGGCCAGAAAAGCTGAAACTTTTGTGGAAGCATCCTGGTATAGTGTAGATTCTAAATTGTTCAAATCATGACCCCCGGGGAAGGGCGGGGCCACAATGGGGAATCAAAGTTTTATATAGAAATATATAGGAAAAATCTTTGAAAATCTTCTTCTCAAGAACAACTAGGCCAGAAAAGCTGAAACTTATGTGGAAGCATTCTGGGATAGTTTAAATTCTAAATTGTTCAAATCATGACCCCCGGGGGAAGGACGGGGCCACAATGGGGAATCAAAGTTTTACATAGAAATATATATAGGAAAAAGCTTTGAAAATCTTCTTAATCACAACTGGGCCAGAAAAGCTGAAACTTATATATGGAAGCATCCTGGGGTAGTGTAGATTTCAAATTGTCTAAATTATGATCAGTGGGGTAGTGTGGGGTCACAATATGTATTACAAGGGGTAAATCTAGTAAAGTACAGAATGGCCAAAGCTTCTCAGGTGAGCGATGTGGCCCATGGGCCTCTTGTTTCTCTTCATTTACACATTCAGAATAATGTAAAATTATTGCACTAACCTTATTAGAAAAATGTTAAATCAAGAAAATACTTATTTTTTAGCATATACTTGACAGCAATCTATAACAAATATAGAGTATGTTAGAGAAATTCCACCACTCCCGTGAGTCTAATTATCAAGCACTGGTCAAGAAGAATGATAACAGAAAACTGCATGACAATTTAGAGAGAGAAATTAATGAGTTTATTGTGAGGAGTAGCTGTAAGAGCATCGGTGCTATCTATATCCCTTGAGTATTGGGCCAAATGGGTAAACCTGTTGGATTAAAAATAGCTCTTGTTAGGTAGCCGAAGTTTGAAAATGCATTTGATGAGAAGTAATTAAAACAAATTTGATATTGCATATTAACTATTTTGATATTACATAATATTATGAACTTAAAAATTAATTTTATGGTGGTAGGGGTGGAATCTGCATGTCCACATGAATTGCATATTAACAATTAACTGTCTGCGGTAGATAGCGCAGATCCAATAATTTTTTGGGAGTAATGAGTAGACAAGCATCCAGTTAAAGATTAATTAATGTGTTTAATGTAGGAATCTCTTTCATTTCTTAAGAGCATGGTCTTATCTGTATCCTTCGGGAATTAGACGAAGAGCTGTTGGTCAGTTTATATTTGATGGCCAGTCTTTTATTTTCAAAGTTAATTAGGTGTAGATTAAGTTGTGAAGACTAATTTGATATTTTTAAATATGATAGGCATTTGGCAAGGTATAGAAATCTATGAATGATGCAATATTTGTTATAATTAATGCCTACACCACAGGAGATAGATAAACAAATTTTTTAAGGTGTGTAAAAATCATTGAAATCTAAAAATCAAGGTTGACATGATTTTCCTGCACTTTTAATTGTTTAAGATACATTGTAATTGTATTTTTTTGATGGGCGTATCATGCTGTGGCGTGGCACTTTATTTTAATGCAGTAATAAAGAAAAATTAAATGAAAAAAATTTTTTAAAAAATGTTACAATGGAATTACAATGTATTAGTATTGATGTTTCATTTGTTTGCACCTCCGTTTCATTCATTAAGAAACATGATGAGCAATTATATTTCACTGCAAATTTTTTAAAGTAAATTGTGAACATCTCTAGATCCATAAAGTATTTTTGAATTGGCACCTTCTCTGAAAAACCCAGCGGGGGGTATTTGTCCCTATTGGACAGTTCTAGTTTATTTAATACCTAGGAGCAGAGAAGAAGATTTTCAAAGAATTCATGAATTTTCACTACATAATCAATAGAGCCCCCCCTCCCCCCCAAACACAAGAACTCCTGACCCTGAGGTCCTAAAATTCACAAATTCGGCAGAGGCTCTCATGCTCATTATAACTATGCATTTAATTAGTTTATTTATTACCTAGAAGCAAAGAAGAAGATTTTCAAAGAATTCATGTATTTTCACTATATAATCAATAGCCCCCCCCCTGAACACAAGAACCTCTGACCCTGGGGCTGTAAAATTCACAATTTTGGTAGAGGCACTCTTGCTCATTATAACTATGCACTTCAATAGTTTATTTAATACCTAGGAGCAAAGAAGAAGATTTTCCAAGAATTCATGTATTTTCACTATATAATCAATAGAGCCCCCCCCCCCCCCCACACACACCAGAACCCCTGATCTTGAGGTCCTAAAAATCACAATTTTGGTAAAGGAACTCTTACTCATCATAACTATGCACCTACTAAATCTATTGAATAACCGGGAGCAGAGAAGAAGATTTTCAAAGAATTCATGTATTTTTATTCTATAATCAATACAGCCCCCCCTAACACAAGAACCCCTGACCCTGGGGCTTTAAAATTCACAATTTTGGTAGAGGCACTCTTGCTCATTATAAATATGAACTTCGATAGTTTAATTAATTAATACCCAGGAGTAGAGAAGAAAACTTTCAAAGAATTCATGTATTTTCAATATATAATCAATAGAGCCCCCCCCCCCCCAACACCAGAACCCCTGACCCTGGGGCCATTAAATTCACAATTTTGGTAGAGGCACTCTTGCTCATCATAACTATGTGCTTAGTTAGTTTATTTAATGACCAGGGGCAGAGAGAAGATTTTCAAAGAAATAATGCATTTTCACTATATACTTATTTAGCCCCGCCCTAGCACTAGAACCCCTGACCCCAGGGCCATGAATTTCACAATTTTGCTAGAAGACTCAATGCTGATTACAATCATGCAAACAGTTTGACTGCTTGATGTCCAGGAGTAAAGAAGAAGATTTTTAAAGATTGCATTAATTTTAGTGGTTTTGGCCCCACCCCTCAGGCCCCAGGGGTGCAGGGATCATGAAATTCACAATTTTTGTTTCCCTTCACCCATAGATGCTTTTTGCCAAATTTGGTTGAAATTGGTTGAGTAGTTGCAGAGAAGAAGCTTAAAATGTTTAAATGTTAACGCACAACGCACGACGACAGACGAAAACAGATAGCAATAGGTCACCTGAGTTTACTCAGGTGACCTAAAAATTCCATTTACTGCTGGATTTAAGGAAATGATTGCTTTTTAGGTCACCTGAGTAAACTCAGGTGACCTATTGCTATCTGTTTTCGTCCGTCGTCGTCCGTCGTTCGTCGTACGTCGTCCGTCGTGTGTTAACATTTGAACATTTTCAGCTTCTTCTCTGCAACAACTGAACCAATTTCAACCAAATTTGGCACAAAGCATCTTTGGGTGAAGGGGAACAAAAATTGTGAATTTCATGATCCCTGCCCCCCTAGTAACTCAGGTGACCTATTGCTATCCGTTTTCGTCCGTCGTCGTGTGTTAACATTTGAACATTTTCAGCTTCTTCTCTGAAACCACTGAACCAATTTCAACCAAATTTGGTATACAGCATCTATGGATGAAGGGGAACAAAAATTGTGAATTTCATGGTCCCCGCCCCCCTGGGGCCTGAGGGGTGGGGCCAAAACCACTAAAATTATTGCTATCTTTAAAAATCTTCTTCTTTACTCCTGGATATCAAGCAGGCAAACTGTTGGCATGAATGTAATGAGCATTGAGTCCTCTACCAAAATTGTGAAATTCATGGCCCCAGGGTCAGGGGTTCTAGTGCTAGGGCGGGTTCAATAGATTATATAGTGAAAATGCATTATTTCTATGAAAATCTTTTTCTCTGCTCCTGGGTATTAAATAAACTAACTAAGCACATAGTTATGGTGAGCAAGAGTATCTCTTCCAGATTTGTGAATTTTATGGCCCCAGGGTCAGGATTTCTGGTGTTAGGGTGGGGCTCTATAGATTATATAGTAAAAATGCATTATTTCTTTGAAAATCTTCTTCTCTGCTTCTGGGTATTAAATAAACTAACTAAGCACATAGTTATGGTGAGCAAGAGTATCTCTTCCAGATTTGTGAATTTTATGGCCCCAGGGTCAGGATTTCTGGTGTTAGGGTGGGGCTCTATAGATTATATAGTAAAAATGCATTATTTCTTTGAAAATCTTCTTCTCTGCTCCTGGATATTAAATAAACTAACTAAGCACATAGTTATGGATGAGCAAGAGTGCCTCTTCCAGATTTGTGAATTTTATTGCCCCAGGGTCAGGGGTTCTGGTGTTAGGGCATGGCAAAAATAGATTATATAGTAAAAATGCATTATTTCATTGAAAATTTTCTAATCTGCTCTTGGGTATTAAATAAACTAACTAAGCAAATAGTTATGATGAGCAAGAGTGCCTCTTCCAGATTTGTGAATTTTATGGCCCCAGGGTCAGGGTTTCTGGTGTTAGGGCGGGGCTCTATTGATTATATAGTGAAAATGCATTTATTCTTTGAAAATCTTCTCTGCTTTTGGGTATTAAATAAACTAACTAGGCACATAGTTATGATGAGCAACAGTGCCTGTTCCAAAATTGTGAATTTTATTGCCCCAGGGTTAGGTGTTCTAGTTGTGTTAAGGTTAAGGTGGTCCTATCATGCTTTTATTAGCCTGTATAAACAACATAAGAATGGCGTCGGGTCCATGCTTTTAATTCTGTGTTCCTTCACATAATTGATGACGTAATACACAAAAGGGGTCATTTCAAAACATATAAATGATACATCTTCCCTCTTTTAAAATTGAGTCATGAGCTACAATAACATTTATAAGATATTGAAAGATGTGAAACCTTACATTAACTATTATTAGATAAAGACATTAAATTCTATTGAAATTTAAGATTTGGTATGCAACAATACAATGAAGCCTGGTACATTAACAAATTACAACACTGAAACTATAATGTCAAAATAAACTTAATAAATTGTCTGTATAATGCAACTGACTAGCATTTCCAAAGTAAAAAACAAACAGTACAACTAATCCAAAATTTACAACAAATGACATAGATTTTTATGTCCTTACTCACATACCCCGTTTTCATGGTACTGATCTGACCCACAAACAACAAATTAAATCTCTTCAATTAATCTCTGTGGTTTCTTAACTGACCTACCAGACCTTGTGGTACTTGACATACTTTGTGTGGGTACATGATTGGTACAAATAGACATATCTTGACTAAGTGATTGAGTATTTTCAGTATCACATGGGTTATGACTAGAATGATCAACATTATCATTGTTTTGACAATCATATTGTTCATATGGTGTAAATTGTTCATTTGACTGCAAAATATGTCTGCGATTTCTGCGGTATACATGTCCATTTTCGGTTTGAACCACGTATGATCTCGGAGCAACTTGGTCGAGCACCTTGCCACGGTTACCCCAATCCTTGTCATTATGATCTCGAAGACGGACTGTTTGTCCTGGACTCAACAGCGATAACTCTTTTGTGTTTCTGTCATGATACTGTTTTTGTTTGAGTTTCTGTTGCATCTTTACTCTTTCATAAGACTCGTTTAAATGGTTTCCACGGCAACTATCAGCCATTGGTAAGTTCGAACGCAGTTTACGTCCATTGTTCAGTATTTTGGCTGGTGATTTCCCATCGAGTAGAGGAGTTGCACGGTAGATGAGTAGACTCATGTGGAAATCTGATCCATCATCCGCCGATTTTTTCAATAGGCCTTTTACAATGCCTACGGTTTTCTCGACTAACCCATTCGATTTTGGGTATAATGGACTTGATGTATGATGCTGAAAATCATATGACTTTGCAAATTCACTGAATTCAGCTGACTTGAATTGTGGTCCGTTATCACTGAACACTATCTTAGGTATGCCTTGGCCTGCAAACACATATTTCATTGCATTAATGACTGATTGACTTGACACACTATGCAAACGACACACTTCTGGATAATTGGAATAGTAATCACATAACACAAGATAATTTTCTCCATTGAATACACACAAATCTGCTCCCACTTTTTCCCACGGATAATTGCATACATCATGTGATTTAAGCGGTTCCGACGGTTGTTTTGGACGGAATTTGATACATGTTGAACATGAATTCACCATTTCCTCGATTTGTGCATACATTCCGGGCCAATACATCACTTGTTTGGCTCGATTCCGACATTTTTCGATACCAAGGTGACCTGTATGGATTTTGGTAAGCATATCCTTCCGCAATGAGACTGGAATGACAATGCGGTCTGTCTTCATGATGATTCCATCACATAAACTCAGCTCTGTTCGTATATTCCAGTATTCTGATATTTCCTTAGGGCATTCAATGCGCGTTTCTGGAAATCCTGTTACAATCGCGTCTGCTAGTAACTGCAATTTTGGGTCATGTTGAGTTTCCTCACGAATCTTCTGTAGCTTACGATCTGATATGGGTAGGCTCTTAATGACAGAGTCTACATACACTTTGAGATCCTCCTCCTGTTCTGATTTGGTCAGCTTCGTTGACATATCCGTTCCTCTGGACAACGCGTCAGCGGTATGCATAAATTTTCCTGGAGTGTAGCCAATACGTAGATCATATTTCTGTACCCTCAGCAGCAGTCTTTGTAATCGTAGTGGACAGTCTTTCAGGGACTTCTTAAAAATGTTCACAAGTGGTTTATGATCTGTTTCCACTTCTACTACCTGTCCAAGTATGTATTGGTGGAAGTGTTCACATGCAAATGATATGGCTAACATTTCTTTCTCAATCTGCGCATATCTGGTTTCTGCATCAGACATAACTCGGGGGGCATATGCCACCGGCATCCACTCGTTATCATGCCTCTGTAAGAGCACTGCTCCCAGTCCAAAACTAGAGGCATCTGAAGAGATTTTAATCTCTTTGTTCGGGTCGAAGAACTTAAGAACTGATGTACTTGTTAATATGGCCTTTAGCTCATCGAATGATTTTTGCTCAACTGTAGTCCACTGAAATTGGTTTTTGTCCTCTGTGAGATTTCGCAGAACTTGAGTTTTCGACGACAAGTCTGGAACATATCTTGCCTGGTAGTTCAACATGCCTAAAAAGCGTTGTACATCTTTCTTACATTTTGGAGTCTCAAAGTTTGTTATGGCCTTGACCTTGGCCTTGTCTGGCTTGATTCCTTCTGCGGATATAGTGTCACCGACGAATGTAAGTTCCTTAACTCCAAATACACATTTTTCTCGATTCAATTTGAGATTTGCTTTGCGTGATGCATCAAACACTTGCTGTAGTCGTTGGTTGTGTTCTTGTAGAGTTGAACCCCATACGATGATGTCATCCATCATTGTCGTGCATCCTGGTATGTGTTCATATATCATATGAATTGTCCTGTGATATATCTCGGGTGCTGATGAGATACCGAAAGGTAGACGCAGAAATCGATATACCTTCCGAATGGTGTATTGAAACAGGTAAGTTTTGAGGAATTCTGCTCCAGTTTCATTTGCCAGAATCCAGTGCGAGCATCAAGTTTACTGAAATAATGTGCATTCTTGAACTTCGCATGAATCTCATCTCGCGTTGGCAGCTTGTAATGTTCTCTCTGTATCGCTTTGTTCAGCTGAATTGGATCAAGACACACGCGGATCTTTCCGTCTTTTTTCGGAGCGATTACAATCGGACTCACCCAATCTGTATGTTCGGTTTCTTTGCATATGACACCCATATCCTCCATGCGTTTAAGTTCATCTTGGAGTTTTTCATGTAGAGCGAAAGGTATTTTACGACATGGACTCACTACTGGTGTAATGTCTGGATCTATGGTTAATTTATGTTCACCTGGTAAACATCCTAATCCTTCGAACAAGTCATTATTTTGATCCACAATCTGTGCAGTTGTGTCTGTAATCTTTGTGCAGTTTTCTATTGTATATGTGCGTTTCACTAGTCCTAACTTGTCGCAAGCTTTTACGCCTAAGATTGCTGTTGAAGCATCCTGAACTATCACAAAGTAGACCTTAGCTGCTTTTCTCTGATGAGAAACTTCTAAAACACATGCTCCTAAGACCGGAATACTATGCTTGCTGTACGACATAAGCTGTATATTTGTCTTGTGTAGTTTTGGCTTCCATCGTAGACTGTGATACTGTTTCTCCAGCAGGATGTTGACTTGACTACCTGTATCCAACTTGTAGTTGATTCCTTTGCCATTGGTACATAGAGTTACACGCCACTCCTCAGGTTTGTCGGAATGAACTGTCTCCAGAGCGTCGATGAAGAAGGCTTGTTCATCCTGAATGTCATGAATGTGTTTCTTCTTCTGTATTTTCTTTCTGGTACTATTTTGTTTGCCTTTTGATCTGCAGACTTTTGCAAAGTGATTTGCACCATTACACTTATTGCAAATTTGACCCATAGCAGGGCAAGTCTTATGTGAATCATCATATCCACACCGTCCACAAATTTTACCTTGCTTAAATGCCCGAACTTTTTTGTCTTCGGGTTTTCCCCCAATGGCATGTACTTCAGAAGGAGGGACAATACTCTTTATTTGTTCCTTTGTCGACTCTGCTGCTCTACAGGTTGCAAGTGCTTTGTCTAATGTTAGATCGACTGTTCGTAAAAGTCTCTCTTTCAGCGTGTTGTCTGGGACCCCACATATTATTCTGTCACGTATTAGAGAATCTGCTAGATCCCCGAACTCACAGTTCTTTACCATAGTTCGTAATTCCGTCACATATTGGTCTATGGTCTCATCGGACCTCTGCACCCTCGTGAAGAACTTATGTCTCTCATACGTAGTATTGCGTTTTGGTGTGCAATACGCCTCAAATTTATCGAGTATTTTCTTTAATTTAAACTCATCACCCTCATCAAATACAAAGGTGTTATAAACTTGAACTGCCTCTTCTCCTACTACGTGTAAGAAAATGCATGATTTTTGTTTGTCACCTTTTTCGGACGCACCTGTAGCTGTCATGTAAACATCAAACCTCTGTTTGAACTTCTTCCAATTTTCTGCCACGTTCCCCGTGAGCGAAAGTACTCCTGGTGGTTCCAGTTTATCCATTGTAAACTTCTGACACCATGTGTTAAGGTTAAGGTGGTCCTATCATGCTTTTATTAGCCTGTATAAACAACATAAGAATGGCGTCGGGTCCATGCTTTTAATTCTGTGTTCCTTCACATAATTGATGACGTAATACACAAAAGGGGTCATTTCAAAACATATAAATGATACACTAGTGTTAGGGTGGGGCTCTATTGATTATATAGTAAAAATTCAAACAAAAAAATTAATTCAAACAATGCTTCCATTATCCTGTTGAACTAATTAAATCAACAATGGTGTGTTCCCTTAAATAGCCATATCTTTTTTATTTTCAAATAAGTGAAAACAAATTTGGTATTATTTTTCTCGTCAACGCTTGATCTTTCTAAATCATAAAAGATTTAAAGTCAAAAAGCCAAAAAAAAAATTATTTCAAAGAATGCTTCCATTATCATGTTGAACCGAGTAAATCAACAATGGTGTGTTCCCTTAAATGGTCATATCTTTTTTATTTTCAAATAAATGAAAACAAATTTGGATTATATTCAGTGGTATAAATTCTAAATTGTGTTTATAAACATCATTTACATTTTAAAATTTAACATATAAAGTGATAATTATTTAAGTGAGTTATTAATAGGCCTTACCCCTACTGTCCTTATGAAAAGTATGGAGGACAAGCAGTAACACAATAATTTCATTGATTAAATGATTAAAGGTAGTAGAAGTCCTATACATTTTGGTAACATGTCTTGCCACTGTGGATCATAGGTTATCATATTTTTGAAATATTGAAGACACACTATGTAAACATTGCAAAAATAAAAGATATTGTAATTTGTTCGTTACTGATTTAATTAGTAGGCATTAAAAACTGAATACATTGTTGCTAGGGAAACATTATATAAAACTTTCTGGGGGTTCTTTTTAGAATTTGACAGTTATGATGGCTTTTTGTTGTCAATGGGTGTGAATTAATAATTGGTCAGCTGCCAAATGTTCTTTATCAACATTCAGTTGTAAATGTGTGTTTTCATCTATATTTTTCAAATCATCCTTTCTTTGACACAATTATAAGGTATACTGCTGATTTTTAGCTGTAGCTAAGTGCAGTTGAATCAAATTCATATAGGAGAAGAAGAAATCCTATAGGAATTTAAAATTTCCTACAGGATATTTTTCTCCCTACAGGAGCAAGTAAATAATTCAAAAGTGAAAATATGTCCTACAGGAATTTCTCTGACTGAAAAAGAGAATCCTACAGGAATTTAAGAAATCCTATAGGATATATTTTTCCTAAGGGATTTTTTGTCTCTCCCATAGGAAATTGTATTCCTACAGGAGATTAAATTCTCCCATAGTAATTAAGTTTACTGTAGGATTACTTAAATATCCTACAGGAAATTAAGAAATCCTGCAGGATTTTGATAATATCCCTCAGGAATTTTATTTTTCTTAAAGGAAATTTTTTCCCATAGGAATTTTTTGTTCAAAGGTGATTATCTCACCTCACATGTGAGATTTACCTGTAACAAAGGTAGTTATGAACTCTGTGAGTGATGGTCTACCACTTGGCATACATGATTTTTATGAGAAATGAGAATTAGGCGGGCGCCAAAATGCCACTTTTGAAGTGGCATAATTATCCGGCACAGTGTTATACCAATTGTTAGTCCATTATTTATACACTGAATTGACCACGGATTTTTTCCGTTATATCCTGATTATGACAACGAGCACACGGCGGGTGTGACCGGTCGGCAGGGGATGCTCACTCCTCCCTGGCACCTGATCCCACCTCTGATGTTTCGGAATTCCGTGTTTGCTCTGCACTTATTTTGTATATTTGTTTAATGGACGTTAAGATTGAATACTGTTCGTCATTTCCATATCCTTCTTGGAAAAGGTGGGGAGGTGGAATATTTTAAACTTACCATTTCATTTCCTTTAAATTGCCACACTTTTCCCCTTGCAATGGCGCAAGGCAATCAAGAGCCTTGTGAAAAGTTGCCTGGGCTTTCCTTTTAAAGGTCCTCGGTGTTCTTGGTTTAAAATCCTTTTCTTATTTGGAACTTGATTGGACTTATTTTTTCCATTACCAATGATGTCAAATGCTCTATTGTCACTAAGGGAGTTACGTTGTTTGCAATTTTCTGGGACAGTGAATGTTATTTCCGACTTCACACAGCCTACAAAGGTTGAGGGCTAAATTAAACAAATGACATCTGAGGACAGTATCGGATGTCCAGATGGATGTTCAGTTCATTTCCATCCTTTACAGCCATTCATGATCACTGTCTGATAGGAGAATATCACTATGACCTGATTAATTGTTTGGTGTTTAACGCAGAGTCGGCAAAATTTCAGCCATATTTCGGCAGGAAAATATGTTAGATGATCAGTTTTGAGAGTGTTTAGGTTTCTCTGGCGACCCCCAGTGAGCCTACTCTTTTCCGAAAACCGGAGAAACGATCTTTTGCGTGTCAAGGAAGTTGTTATCCTTGACACGGGGCACCGTTTAACTGCCGCATATATATCCTTTTAGATGGATTAAAGATGGCGGATGTATGACGTAGGTTAAAGCAATATGAATCATATTTATTTATAGAATTAAGATGGTTGATGATTTAATTATAGATGTATGATGCAGTATAAGGCCTTGTGGAAGATTTGATTACCTAAAGGTCGTGTAATCTTAAGATGATGATAAGGATGATTGAGTATGTGTACTCAATAGTCCAAACGTGCGTAGCGCATGGTTTTGCAAAGCTGTTTGGTTTATCATTTTCTAACAGTAGAACGTTTATGTCAGCACAATTTTTTTTATATTTATTATATTAAAGTGTTTTCAAGGGGGGGATTAATATTATTTTTTGGAAAACAGAAGAAGAATGGCGATCAGACAAAGTTTTATAATAAGAGACAACAAAATCCCTCGATTAGATGATTGGGAACAGCGACCACCAGGGAGAATGCGGTGGGTAACGGTGAAACGGTTTTTGTATTTGACCATGAATACGAAAAGAAGAACGAAGAACAGAAGAAATAGTGTCATGATTAATGACTAAACCCAACGGCCGTTTTAATTGCCACTAAATTTTTTTTCGAAAAGATACCACATTTACAGACGTATGGTATATGTTCCATGATAGGCTAGAAAGAATTCTTTAGGATTTTTAATACAGTATAGTATTATTTTCTTATATTGAAAAAAAAAATTGACATATTAGATAGACTTTTTCCAAAAATTATCGTTAAGGAAAAGATATTTTTTTTTTAAAAAAAGATGACAAAGACTAATTCGACACGAATAAACGATGCATGGAAAATAACTCGGTCATGATTACTTTAATATTTGGTATTTTAAGCGCTTACTATACATGTGTCATGAAAGATCTTTCTTTAAAAAAAAAAAAAAGAAAAAGAAAAAAGACATCGATTTTAATTTTAGAAATATTTTATATATGAAGAAATAAAATATAAATAAAAATTATGAAATCCAACTAACAGATAATATATATAAGTTTTTGAAGAAAAAAAGTAGACAGATGCCGTAGATATACAGACACAGAAAAGGAGGTAAGTCAATTATTTTGATATATAATTTGTAAAATAAGCATAAGTAAAAAAAAAAATAAAGTAGTTTGAAATTAAACATATAATTTCTTTGATAAAATAATATTTTTTTTATTTCAATAAAACTTAACAAAAAGAAATAACAAAAAACCAACTTATGAGAATTGTAAGAAAGATAACTCCGTCAATTTTGCATGACTGTCAAATTTTACGGTTACTTTTGGAAATTTATTTTACATTTTCACACTTTAAACTTGGGCAATGATTTTGGTTTAAAAGACCCAACGTGTTTTTTTAACTTACGCTTTTATTTAATATCCAAAAAATATATATCACAGTAATAGTTTTTTATAGTAACTCGATCTTCACCATCTCTTCATCTTGTTCATCACCCTGTTCACCGTCTTTTTCTTCATCTTTTATCTCCTCTTCCTCTACAACTTCTTTTTCTTTTTTTTGGGAAGTTTATTCTTCTCTTCTTCTGTTTCTTGTAAGCTGCATTTTCTTTTGCTATATTTAAAAGTGATTTTAACTTAAAATATACAACAACAATTGAATTAAAAAACGAAAAAAATATACATCTAATGAAAAAAGTATTTTGAATTTACTTACCATAATGTTAATGAGATCTTAATTTTCTTTTCGGGTGAAAGGTCCTTTGCGTTTCTAAAAGAAGAAATATTGAATTACTTTATATTAGGTATACAGAATTATTTTTTGATAAATTAGGGTAAAAAATAGATAACGCAATTACGGTATTGTACTGTTAAATTTCATACCTGATTGAAATTTCCATTTTTTTTTAAGATACTAGTAGTTTGAATACTCTGGCGTCTAAATGAAAAATGTTGAAGAGAACGGAAAACAGTCAATGATATTTTACGGAATTTAACTAAGATTTTTTTTTATTAAAGTCTACATAATTGAAATATTTTTTTTTGAATACAATTTCAAACGAAATAATTTATTAATGGGTAAATTATGGATATGACATTTGTATTATGTATTACACAGCATCTTTTTTTATTTGTACACTTGTATATAAAATTTATTTTAAAAAAGATTAAAAAATAATGTTGAAAAATGTGAACAAAATCTTAGGATAACTTCATTTGAAAAATAAATAATTTGTAACTTTTTTATCATTATACATGCTAATACATATAAGAAAATGAGCATATTGTGCGCAGGTGCTTGGTCTTTATTAAGGCAAATTAGATTTACAAAGAGTTTGCAAATACTTGAGATATGGTTATACAAAGTTATAATTTACATAGAAAATGAATTAAGGGTGTTTATATCCGCTCAATATATTTGATATATATGTATGTGGCGATGATTTCAATTAACATATTTAACGCAAATTGTGAGAAGTCGTGAATCTAAGACTGAACTAGTTAAAAAAATCGTGTAGCTTGATAATCAGAGCAACATAGTATGTACCAGGTCAGCGTGAACATTAATACGAGTAAGCGTGACCTCAGATCACCTATCTGTTGAAAACTGAATACGATAGTAAAATTTCCCCCCTCTGCTATGTAAATATAGGAATGATAAACACATTAAAGTTAATTAATCACAAACAATGTTTCATTCATTGTGTTGACATTTTTTTGTTTTTTGTTAAATATGAGGTCTTGTAGTAGAATGAATGATATACCCTTATATATTTCAAGTGTGAAAAAAGTGATTCATAAGATAATAAGTGATAAAATTGCGACCCATACACAATTATCAGATACACTTTGTCACAATGGTTCAAATTAGGAGCGTGATTTTTTTTATGTGGACAACCGTATTGTCTTTAACTTTGCAAGAAGAATGTCGAGTGTATACACGGTGCTGTAGGGAAATGACAAGGGGTTTTTCTTGCGACAAATCCTGTTCTTGTATATCATTTTGTACAATTGGGTACAAATCGCATATAAGTCTCCAAATTGCGACTGGCGTCCGATATTTAAAAATACCTTCAAGAGTTTCGTTAGAAGTACTGTCAGAGGAACCAGAGAGAATTAAAACAACACCATGCAAGGGTAAGTTCTTTTTTTTTTATAAATAGCCTATAAAGCAAGATGAGGTGGCTGAGAAGGTAGTTACGATAAATACCAGTGGCGGATTTAGAGGGGGGGCAGGGGGCCCGCCCCCCCCCCCCCTTTTTAGTAAAAAAATTCACATTATTTTTACAAATCGATGTTTATTTGGTGTGGCTGTGGGCCCCCACCCTGACCTCAAACTGGTCGCCCCCCCCCCTTTTTACAAAATTTCTGGATCCGCCACTGAATACGATATTCACCTTTGTATAATCTATATAATCTATTACCTGCGCAGACTGAACTTAGAAAATAATTTATGTCATATAATTACATAATGTTTTTTTAATCTGTATGTATTGTAACTATGACTTTTCTCACCTTCTGTTTCAGCAAACAGAGGAGATGTCACATCAAAACCAGCCACCTTCACAGGCAGATCAACAACAAAACGTAAGAAATAGATACAAGTCGTACACATTTTTTTTTTAAATTTTGAATGCAAACGCGTGATGTCCAGTTATGATATTGTTATACATTTGAACTTGATATATGACTGTTCTCATCTTTTTTGGTGAACACAGATGTCACAACCCAAGGATTTTCCGCCCCCACAGGGGGTTCGGCGAGAGACATCACCAGAGAAGGACATAGCAGCTCCACAAAGGGTCAGGGTTCGACGACAAGTTTCTTCAGAGAAATTACCAAAGGCTACATCACCCCCACGTCAGGTGACGCTGGAGAAGTCGAAAGTAGCACAGCCGCAAAGGTGCCCGAAGGTGAGAAATAAATACAAAACGTACATAGTTTTTTTTACTTCATGTGATATCCAATATAATATTATCATCATATTATTGATAAAATTGAAATTGACATAAAGCTCTTTTTATATTTCTTTAGTCACCAGTACACGAGACGAACTCTGGGGATCAGGCACCCCAGAGAGTACTGACGGTTCAACGGCGTATGGAACCCAAAAGGGTCCCACGACCAGAAAAGTGACCTATGATGTAAGTTTGTTTACTTCCGGTACTTCGGATGCTGAAGTCACAGGCAGTGACAGTTCCTCGCCCGTCACAGATAGTTACAGTCGTGAAATAATTAACATGTTCAACACTAAAAGTCAAACCATAAGAACGGGAATACATGTCGGTAATGAAAATCGATATAATAAAACATATAGTGAACAGTATGCAAAATCTATTTCTAATAACTACTATTTCCTTATAATAATTTTACCCTTTGTACTGACACCTTTAGTAGTGTATAAATTAATCAAAATCATAAAGAAGAAACAACATTCTATTGAAATAAGTAAAAAAACATTAACCGAATTCGCAGGTGTATATAGAGATAAATGCACTAGAGAAAAGATGACATTTACTGAGGAAGATGAAGACTCTTTTTGTACTAATTCTTCCTTTAGTGTTATAAATACAGAAAATGAATACGAGTCAATTGAAAATATTTCTGCAGTATACCCTGAACCAATATCAAGACATAGAGCAAATATATAATAATTGATGTTTCTTTTTATTTTAAGCAATAGCTACCTTGACCTGTGTGCTTGCCCTCTTTCTAATCCTTCTTACAATTAAGGACATTCGCAACGTACCTTACCCACTGATAGATTTCCAAGATAATCCAAATTTAAACTTATAGTATTATTACATGTTCATAGACAAAAATTCAGCATGCCTTACCAGAGGTTTTGAAAAGATGTCAAATTTTGAGAATTTTTGCATTTTAATAATGTACAAAAATTACACAACATAATTTTAAGTTTTTTTTCCCACAAAAATATTTTTAGAAGAGGTGTACAAATCCATTTATAGACATTAAAAATACTGCACACAGGTCCTTCATTTAGTGGAACTCTTCAACTCCAGGGGAGAACGCAAAAAAGGGGAGAACGCAAACTACGTTGCTTATGACCTTAAGAGGAGAGCCAGGCGCTTTCGATCTACAGTGCTGAATCAGTACCGATGCAAATACCACATCGCCCTTATATTTATCCTGTTTCACCACCTTCCTCATCCACAGATCCTCCTTCGCCACTGCTGACGCCATCCTTGTTTTCATCTTCTACTAGTCTCTCAGATAATTCATTGTTTAATATGTCTACCAAACCTGCTTTATTGGCTAACTTTAATTCAGTCATTGAACCACAGAAGATTGAATTAATTAAGAACCCTATTGAAATGAGTACATTTTCTGATTCGCATAAAAGACTAACGAGAGCAATGCCCATAAAATGTATGAAAAAAAGAACTACACAGATACGTTTGGATTTTAATACAGATAGATATTATTCAGTTTAAATTTTAAACATGAGAGAAAATTTTTAGCAGGAATTTTAGGATGTTACATTTTACATAGATGACACGGTAGACTGCTTTTTAGTTAATCTAGGTACGTACAGGTTGCCCCAAAATAAATGATACCATTTGAAATAACTGTCAGAAATTCTTGACAAATTCTTTCATATTAGTCTCATTTAATATTTGGATAAATAAAATTTCAGCAACATAATATTTCTGTAAAAACAATCTCACATATTACGATTTATATAGCAACAAAAATGCCTAAAAATTAATACAAATTGCATTTTAATAAAAAAAATAATTTATCTTATATGGTATCATTATTCTTCGACATTTTGTATAATTTTGTGAAGCAATAATTGCAAGCCAAAATAGTCGCTTAAAAACCCCATATCATAACGATTATGGGTTTCAGATGTTGTTTCTAATGAAAGTGCTAATCGGTTAATTCAGATGGATGCTGTAGGGTACTTAATTTCAGAGAATTCAATGGTTGGGCCCATTGCAAAGCCTAACAGGGGTACTTGATGCTCCTGTTGTGAACTTTAAAATTCTTTCGAGACTCGCATCCCCACGTCTGCCAGCTGAAAAAAGAACAGTAAGTCAAATTTAACCTAACCCTATATGTTTGTTTAAAATTCTATCAATGAAAAATTACAAATGTATTCAAATCGGTTGGTGCAAACCATAGACTTCTCTGACGTATTTGACGAAGCATTTATACGCTTTTTTTTTTCTTCAACGCGCTTATTTGACCGCTTATTAACTGTAAGTTACGTTGAAGAGGTGCTATGCACGAAGACATACTTCATTGGGGGGGACGGCATTAAGGATTTCAATCCCTAATGGAACCAAATTCACTACCCTTTGAGTGTCCTTCAAGTACACAATACTTTAATTATATTATATTAAAGCATTTTATAGTGGACAAGGATTGACCACAAGAAATTTTCAAAAAGTAAACATTAGTTAATTAACAAAGATTGAATTGAAGTCTATGGGGAATAATGTTTTTTCAAAATAAAAATTCAAATAATTTGAATATCAATAAATCCTGTAGTGGAAAGATGCATTGAAATATTAAAAATATTATTATAATTAAAAATTTTTTTTTAACCAGCTAATTTTTTTTTAATTGATAATTTTTATTAATTAAAAAAAATGAAGATAACTCTTACCAAATTTCAAGGTCATGAATTACAAGAAATCTCTCTAAGCACACGTATAGTAATAAATAAGTATTCAATGCTTACATATCAGTTATGTTTTTAGGTCTTTCCACCTTTCTGTGGAAAGACCTATTGATTTTCTTCTGTTTATTATTATTAGGTCTTTCCACCTTTCTGTGGAAAGACCTCTTGAAATGCTTATGTTTATTATTATTATTATTCTATTTCTGCCGAACTTTCTAAACCTTACGATTTATCTAAAAACTTAATAGTTCATTATATTCAATATTAAAAGTTATTCCGAAAAACGACCCAAGAAGTTTGAACTTTAACCCCTTTCGAAGTTATTGCCCTTTACGCAAGAAATGCTTGTTATCGCTACTCCTTCGAAACCGTAAACCGTAGAAATATGAAACCTTCACTGAAGTTTTCGACTATTTGAGAGGACTCTGGAATCTATTCATTGCGAAAGTATTCGGTGACTCCTTCAATGAGTTATTGCCCCTGAAACTTTTTGAATTTTACAAATAATTAAAAAATTTCAAAACAAGAAGTCATAGAGACATGGGACTAACTGCATAAGATTCATTGACCTTTGCCCTTAAAATTCATGTAAAGGTCAATGGTCAAGGTCATTCCATAATTGAGAAATTGAGCTTTTTTTTATATCTTTTTTAGCTCTTAACATTTACAAATTTTCTAAGCATCATTAATATGTACTCTTAAAACTATTTTAAAGATTTAATTTGTATTCCGTAAGATTGACTCTATTAAAAGTTATCGCCTTTTGTGCGGAAAACATTGTTATCGCTACTACTGAGAAACCGTAAACCGCACTAATATGAAACCTTCACTTAAGTCTTCGACTAATTGAGAGGATTCTGGAATCTATTCATTGCAAAAGTCTTCGTTGACTTCTTCAATGAGTTATTGCCCCTGAAACTTTTTGAATTTTAGAAATAATTCAAAATTTTCAAAACGAGAAGTGATGGAGACATGGGACCAACTGCATAAGATTTATTTAGCTTTGAGGTTAAAATTCATGTGAAAGTCAAAGGTCAAGGTCATTCCATAATTGAGAAATTGAGCTCTTTTTATATCTTTTTTGGCTCTTATCATTTACAAACTGGCTAAGCATCATTAATATGTACTCTTAAAACTATTTTAAAGATTTAATTTGTATTCCGTAAGATTGACTCTATTAAAAGTTATCGCCCTTTGTGCGGAAAACCTTGTTATCGCTACTACTGCAAAACCAAAAACTGCACTAATATGAAACCTTCACTAAAGTCTTCGACTAATTGAGAGGATCTTAAAACTGTTTCAAAGATTTCATTCTTGTCCCTTAAGATTGACCCTTAAGATTGACCCTATTAAAAGTTATTGCCCCTTGTGCAAAAAACATTTTATTTGCTATTACTCCAAACCTTAAGGCAGGTTCACACTTTTACGGATCCGGTTTTAATTTTACACACCTATATAAAATTTTGATTATCTTTATCTATTGAAAAAAAATCTTTTTGGGTGAGTAAAAATAATTTAGCAAGTATATATTTGTTTGTTATTGTGTCATTGTGGACACAAAGCATTTAATATGCATTATTTATAGGAATAACCTCTTTGCACTCTGTTCATAGGATCTATATGTAATTTAGTACATACACAGACAGAAAATTCTTAATTGCCTTCATGGACCTAAAGCTTTCATTTTTTTTTAAACAAACTAACTTGAGATCTATTTATCTTTAATTTTTAGCTTATATCATCTTTTTAAATTTACTTTTTAATACGTTTTGCGAAGAACGATTGAAAAAATAGATATTCCAAAAATGGGGGTATAGGTGTTCAAAAGACTGTTTTGTAAATATTTTCTGGTCAACCATAATAAAGTAAGTTTTTTTGCCAACCTAAGATATAATTCTAAATAATTGTGAAGAAAAAATAGCATAAAAACATATAAGATTTTGAGAAATAATTAAAATAATGATATTTTGAGCTTTTTCTCTGAGAGATTTTGACAGAATCAACATAAATTTTTTAGTGTTTTCAAATAGAAATTTCAAATATTTTCTTGACAAATAAATATTTATGATTTTCTTAAGTTATAACAATAATTGGATCTGATTTGGTAAGTAGCTAAATAAAATATGATGTTACACTTCTATATGTTGGATTTTTGCTGTTGCATTTTTAGAGGTATATACTCCGAGACAAGTTGCATGAAAATTAACCTGCAAAGATATGTTTTTTATAGGTGTTTTAGTTAGATTATGACTTATTCAACATTTTCAAATCAAAAAAAAAAAGAGTTTGACAGAAAATTCTGAAAGTACGGACCTACCTTAAACCGAAAAGACATGAGAACTTCTCTAATGTCTGATGGGATTTAAGGCAAAACTTTTATGTTCAAGCGCAATAAGTTCTGGTGACTCCTTGAATGAGTTGCTGCCCTTTAATGCTTTTGTGCTTACTATTAAACCTTATAACTTTAAAACTATAAGTCATAGAGACTTGAGATTAATTACAATGTGACCCTTGACCTTTGACCTTGAATATGATTTGAAGGTCAAAGGTCAAGGTCACCTGAAAAATTCTAAATTTTCATTTTTTTCTTCTTTTAAGCCATTCCTGGTTTCTTTTTTTATGAAATTTAATCTTAGAGATAAATTATAAATGAAATTGAAATTCAAAAGGTGGAAAGACCTCTTATTGTTCTTTGAACAATAAGTCTCCTAGTTAGGGTCTTCCGTCTTCAGCGGAAGACCCTTCTATTATTCTATTGTTTCTTTTTCACTTTTATTATTATTCTTGCCTTTTCTTCTTACAATTTTTGTGCAGAAGATTTCTCAGAGATGGCTCTACCGATTTACTTGAAATTTTCAGAGAAGATGTATCTTTATCTAAACCTTATACGTTTTTTTCCATTTTTTTGAAATTCACTTCCGGTCGGAAGTTATCGCCCTTTGATCGAAATTTAGAGGACCCCCTTGTCTGTGATGGAACTCAAAAACGGTTCAAGCTAGAAAGCTGAAATTTTCAGGGATGATAGAGGACATGTTGCCATATTGCACCTGGGTCAGGATATTTTCCGGAAGTTCTTAGTATGGAAGCTCGGTAGGGGTTAAAATTTAGGACACGATTCATGACTGATTTTTTGAGACATTTTGCATCATATCTTTTAAAGTGGAATTATTTTGTTAAAACATACTGCGCAATATTTGTGCAGAATGACAAGATCTTTAAAATGGTATCAAGAAAAAAGTGCTGACTCATCACATTAGGGGCCAAAAGGGGCTAAAAGTATTTTTTCGATAACTCTTTAACAGTCAATATTTTGTTATACATTACTGAAGCAAAAATGTTTGTTTCAACATTTTAAAACTATATATTATGGTTTAAATGTCGTATGATACATGATTAGGGATCAAAAGGGGTCAGAATGCTTAATGTTTGACGCTTTATATCTCGAAAGTGAGAAATATTTTGACAAGTAATATTGAACAAAAGATGTTCAAAATCATGTTTTGAACAATATGCAACCTTTCATTTTTCGCTAAAAGTCCCCATTAGGGAGTTGAAGGGTTGGCCCCTAAATGTCTCTTTTGCAAATAACTCGAAAACGAAGAAGAATCTCTGAATAGTTATTGAACAAAAAGTGTTCAAAATCCTAAGAGCTTCAAAATGAAATCAAGAAAAAGGGGCTGGGCAGTCAAATCAGGGGCCAAGAGGGGCTAAAAGTCTTTTTTCGATAACTCTTTAACAGTCAATATTTTGTTATACATTACTGAAGCAAAAATGTTTATCTCAACAATCTACCACTGTATATTATGATTTTAATGTCGTATAATACATGATTAGGGGCCAAAAGGGGCCAGAATGCTAAATCTTTGACGCTTTATATCTCGAAAGTGAGAAATATTTTGACAAGTAATACTGAACAAAAGATGTTCAAAATCATGTTCTAAACAATATGCAACCTTTCATTTTTCGCTAAAAGTCCCTATTAGGGAGTTGAAGGGTTGGCCCCTAAATATTTCTTTTTCAAATAACTGGAAATCGAAAAAGAATCTCTGAAAAGTTATTGAAGAAAAAGTGTTCAAAATAGTAAGGGCTTTAAGATGAAATCAGGTAAAAGGGGCTGGGCACTCAAATTAGGGGCCAAATGGGGCTAAAAGTCTTTTTTCGATAACTCTTTATCAGCCAAAATTTTGTTATACATTACTGAAGCAACAATGTTTATCTCAACAATCTTCCACTGTATATTATAATTTTAATGTCGTTTATTACATGATAAGGGGACAAAAGGGGTCAGAATGCTAAATCTTTGACGCTTTATATCTCGAAAGTGAGAAATATTTTGACAAGTGCAACTTTTCATTTTTCGCTAAAAGTCCCTATTAGGGAGTTGAAGGGTTGGCCCCTAAATATTTCTTTTTCAAATAACTCGAAAACGAAAAAGAATCTCTGAAAAGTTATTGAACAAAAAGTGTTCAAAATGCTAAGAGCTTTCAGATGAAATCACAAAAAGGGGCTGGGCGCTTAAATTAGGACCAAAAGGGGCTTAAAGTCTTCAATCGATAACTCTTTAGTTGTTAATATTTTGTAAAACATTACTAAGCAAAGATGTTTACCTCAACCATTTACAACTATTTATCATGATTTTCATGTCATATGGTACGTAATTAGGGGCCAAAAGGGGCTAGAATGCTAAATCTTCGCCGTTTTATATCTTGAAAATGAGAAATATATTGATAAGTTATGTTGAACAAAAGATGTTCCAAATCATGTTCTAAACAATATGCAATCTTTTATTTTTCGCTAAACGTCCCTATTAAGGAGTTGAAGGGCTGGCCCCTAACTATTTCTGATGTGAATAACTCAAAAACGAAAAAAAAATCTCTGAATAGTTGTTGAACAAAAAGTCATCAAAATCATGAGAGCTTTAAGATGATTTGAAGGAAAAAGGGCTGGTCCCTAATGTTTGGGGCCGTGAGGGGCCAACAGTTGATTTTTTGAAAGTCTTTAATGTTCAATGTCTTTTTACAGATTAAGGAAAATCATTATTTTAGAATGAAAATCTCAATCAAAATCTTATCTCATCTTATCAAGAATCGGACGGAAGACCCACTCGTTGCTCGCAACGAGATCGTATCTAGTTATTATTATTATTCTTCTTCCGCTGATTTTTTGTTTCGACATTTATCGAAAAGACTTTTTGTTCATCGTAAAGGTCATTAAAAGTTATGAACAAATTTGACCCAACGCGTATGAACTATGTCCGCTTTCGAAGTTATTGCCCCTTTCGCAAGAAATGCTTGTTATCGCTACTCCTTCAAAACCGTAAACCGTAGAAATAAGAAACCTTCACTAAAGTCTTCGACTAATTGAGAGGATTCTGGAATCTATTCATTGCGAAAGTATTCGGTGACTCCTTCAATGAGTTATTGCCCCTGAAACTTTTTGAATTTTAGAAATAATTAAAAATTTTCAAAACAAGAAGTGATAGAGACATGGGACCAACTGCATAAGATTTATGGAGCTTTGAGCTTAAAATTCATGTAAAGGTCAAAGGTCAAGGTCGTTCCAAAATTGAGAAATTAAGCTCTTTTTATATCTTTTTTGTCTCTTAACATATACAAACTATCTTAGCATCATTAATATGTACTTTTAAAACTATTTTAAAGATTTAATTCGTATCCGTAAGAATGACCCTATTAAAAGTTATTGCCCCTTTCGCAAGAAATGCTTGTTATCGCTACTCCTTTGAAACCGTAAACCGTAGAAATATGAAACCTTCACTAAAGTCTTCGACTCATAGAGAGGACTCTGGAATCTATTCATTGCTAAAGTATCCGGTGACTCCTTCAATGAGTTATTGCCCCTGAAACTCTTTGAATTTTAGAAATAATTAAAAAATTTCAAAACGAGAAGTGATAGAGAGATGGGACCAACTGCATAAGATTCATTGAGCTTTGAGCTTAAAATTCATGTAAAGGTCAAAGGTCAAGGTCATTCCAAAATTGAGAAATTAAGCTCTTTTTATATCTTTTTTGTTTCTAAACATATACAAACTGTCTGAGCATCATTAATATGTACTCTTATAACTTTTTAAATGATTCAATTCGTATTCCGTAAGACTGACCCTATTAAAAGTTATCGCCCTTTGTGCGGTAAACCTTGTTATCGCTACTACTTCGAAACCGTAAACGGTACAAATATGAAACCTTCACTAAAGTCTTCGACTAATTGAGAGGGTTCTGGAATCTATTCATTGTGAAAGTATTTGGTGACTCCTTCAAAGAGTTATTGCCCTTGAAAGTCTCTGAATTTTAGAAATAATTAAATATTTTCAAAACAAGAAGGTATAGAAACATGAGCCTAACTGCATATGATTCATTGACCTTTGAGCTTAAAATTCATGTAAAGGTCAAAGGTCAAGGTCATTCCAAAACTGAGAAATTTAGCTCTTTTTATATCTCTTTTGTCTGTCAACATATGCTTAATGTCTATGCATCATTAATATGTACTTTTAAAACTGTGTCTTAGATTTCATTCTTGTCCCTGAATATTGACCCTATAAAAAATTATTGCCCCTTGTACGAAAAGAATTTTTATTGCTATTGCTCCAAAACTGTAAACCGCAAAGACATGAAACCTTCTGTAATGTCTTATATGACTTTAGGCAAAACATTTATGTTCAAGTGCAAAAGGATCTGGTGACTCCTTGAATGAGTTACTGCCCTTAAATGCTTTTGTGCTTACTATTAAACCTTATAACTTTAAAACTATAAGTCATAGAGACATGGGGTTAATTACAATGTGACCCTTGACCTTTGACCTTGAATATAACTTGAAGGTCAAAGGTCAAGTTCACCTAAAAAAAAATCATTTTCATTTTTTTTCTCCTTCTAAGCCATTCCTGGTTTCTTTTTTATGAAATTTAATTTTAAATAGATAAATATTAAATGAAATTGAAATTCAAAAAGGTGGAAAGACCTCTTATTGTTATGTGAACAATAAGTCTCCTAGTCAATTTCATTGAATTTCTTCTTATTAGGGATTGAAGACCTTAATCAGCTGATATGGAATAGATTGATTGCTTGTATTATTATGGGTCAGAATAACCCTTAATGCCAGCAAAGATCAATCACACAGTTTAAACTTAACAATAATTTATTTACGGTAATATACAAATCATTAAGTACAAACTTAGCAAAAATCTAAAAATACATACATCAGAGTGTCCGTTGCTGCACACAATGTCCCAGTGAAATTATTTCCCAATAATACCTAAGTAACACTGATTTTAATATTTTTTCTATCAGGGGTGTCAGATATCACACAAGCCTTTTTTCCGAAGCACAATTTTGACATTATTTTTCTTCTTTGACTTGGACATGCTGTAGCAGTCAATGCCAAACAAGGAACCTTTAAACAGAGAGAACGTAGTTCACCTATGTGACTAATCCACTCGCAGAATGCAGCTTCCTGTTGATTTTTTCCCTTCTCCCCTGAAAACAACAAAAAAAAATGCATATATAGCTGCTTTGGTCAATAGACAATGACCATATGTTTTTTTAAATTATTATTTTTAATAGTTCACATAAATAATCTGGGGGTAGGGGATGTAAGTGAATTAGGGCCTTAATTTTTTCCATCATCTGGCACCAACTATCGCAAAAGAAAGTGCACAGAAATACATGTATGTTACTTAACAGTGTTTCATACTAAGACCGAACGAAAATATACTCTGTTTTCCTGTCCCTTGTCCAAAAAAATAGGGTAGGTAAGTAGGGAAAAAATTTCATATTGAGAAAAAGTACACTTTATTTTCAAAACTCAATGCATGCAGAACACATAGCATGTAATAACAAGAAAAAAGTATGTTAAAAAGTTTATATTAGATTTATTAGGTATCCTGTAGTATACAGTTATGATGTATAATTAATACTGTAAATATTGTCGATCAACTTTAGTATTTTAGGAAAATAGCCCTCAAAAATGAAAATGTGAAAAGAAAACAACAAACTTATAGGGCTGGAGGGTAAAATGTAGGGTAGGTCGGGTGACAGGAAACAAAAGTCATTTTTTGCCTAATTATAATAACAGTAAACCATAACAGTGTTTCATAACAAAATAATTATTCATTTCATTATGTTCAACAATCCTTTATCATTGTTTTTGGAAGGGGAGGGGGGGGGGGGGTAGCATTGACGGATAAAATGTACATTGTGAGTGTAAATTAATCATTCCAAAAATTTGTAGTTTTTTTTATCTTACCAATGAATGATGGTATAAGCTTCATCTACCACAATCAAGCGATGTCTTTTCTTGAACTCTGGGTTCTTAAGTGCATCCCTCCACTTTGTTTCTCCAACCAGGACCTCAGGGCTTCCAAAAACAAATTATAGTAACCGCTTGCCACTCTCTCTACGTCAGTTGACCCTTCTATATACACTGCCCTATATCCCAAGCTGGAGAGACTTTCAACTTGCTCCTTCATGATGCTGATCAAGGGGGCGATTATTACAGTTACAGAATTTTCGCCGTACACAATTGGAACACATTGATAAGTCAATAATTTGCCACTCCCTGTCTTCGTTCCAATAAATATATCACGATTTTCTCTCAAACTGGATATTGCAAGCTTTTGGTTTTCGGTAAGATTATTCAAATTGAATTTTTCACATATTTTCTTTTCGACATCCGCCATCTTTGTACTCAGTCCAAACTACGCTTTGAAAGGAGTTATTTCATTGGACAGTCTATTTTTAAGATTTTTACGTATTGTTGAGCGTGAACCCGACTTTTAAAAAGCGACTTAGGTCAAGGGTTTGTGTGGAGTTCGAGAAATCACAAACCCTTGACATTGTGAGGATGTCAAACCTCAGGTTTCTCTATTTTTTCTACTTTTTGACCGGTACTTCATTCGAAACTATCCTTTGCTACCTTTATACAAAAAATATTACTCAAATATTGCTGTTATGATGATTTAGACACCTGAGTAGTACAATATTCACTGAGTCCAAAGGGCGAAGTGAATATTGTACTTCGAAAGTTGCTATATCATCGTATTGACTGCAAAACGACAGTTAATGTTTTATTATATGATTAAATGATTACAAACTCCTACAAAATCGAAAAATTGGAGAAGCTTAATCGATCAATGATCGACTGATTTGGAAATTCAAATTTTAAGTACAAAATTCCATTTTTAATAGAATTTATCATTTATGGAACAAAATAAATATAAAATTTGATCAAGTTTATTCTGAAGACAACTTTTTCTTGTGAAAGTAACAAAGTAAACAGAAAAAAATACATATTTACTCTTAAAAAGTTCATAAAAAAATAAAAATGTTTGACAATGACTAGATCAACAGTTCAACTAATTGAACAAGTTACCCTGGAACATGTACCAGTAGTAAAGTAAGCACATGATCTACTAATACTTGATGTTTTTGTTTTAGAAATAAACAGATCCACATTGTTTTCGCCAAGTCTGCATCGCTTTTTAAAGAAACAATTTGTCCCCAAAGGCTAAAGACCCTTTTGGATGATACGGAGGAAGCAGGATTAGCGAGAATTGTTTGGCCAGTATCAAAATGCATGGGAAAAATACAGCATTCTTTTTCATTCATTCTAAGATGGTTAAATTGTGATATCAACATGACAGCCAATACATCTTTCAAGTTCAAAAACTGCTCAAAAATCTATAAAGAAGCAAGATTTATGAGGGACTATTTCTTTTGATGGAAGGATATTTAGCAGAAAATTCTGCAAATCTGCACATTCATAAAATTTAATGTAATGGAAATTTAGCCTCACATAGTTTTACTCGGAGAATATTTACCGTTTTTATATTGTTAAAAATATTTAATATAGGTCTCAATTTATATTTTAAGACAAAGTTTTACACCTTCCCTCAACAAACTTTTTCCAAACAATGAAAACATATTAAAGAAGTCAAGATCAAATTTACATTTTTTTTTGGCCTGAAAATCACATATTGTGACAAATATTTCAAAATTAACATCATTGACCATACCTTTTTCTTTCATCATTTTAAACTACTCGACACTTTTGACTGATCAGCACTAAAGTCGTAAAAAGTTTGATATAAGAAAAATTTTTATTGCCTATGAAGTTTTTAATATCCCCAAAATGTTATTTTTTTGTGCAAAAAGGTCACACAATAATTTACGCGCATTAATTTGCAAGATTTGTTTAATGATAAATATTATTCAAACTATTTTACGAAAACAAGAATATATTTATTGCCATGACATTTGATCAAATATAATTAGAGTTAAAGTGAATAATCAAAGAGATTACATTTAAGTGCTAAAAGGTCAAATTAAATGTACCGTAGATCAGTAGGATGCAAACTGACCCTGTATTTTCTTTGCAATTTTGGGTTATACTTTTTGAGTACTTATCCAAAATATACTTCTCAAAAAATCCTTGATATAACAAATTTCAGGAGAGACTTACCTTAATGACAATTAGTACATTTAATGTATGAATTTGAAAATGACGGATTACTTTTTTAAGAGTTAGATCGGGAGTATGTATATGTAAAGATTTTACTGTTGACGGTTGAAAAGGCTTCAATTTTATTTGTATTTTTATATCCTTTTTCTTGATCTTGGCCCCTTGTAGGTCACTGTGCAATATTGCCATTGGACAGAATGTTCAAGAAAATATATTTTTGTTAATCACAAATTTCTGGTACTTGAGTAAATCAATAAATATATATTTCATTGTGATCATGATTCAAATCACTTGCAACACAATCCATAGCTTTTTTTTAATGTGGAGAAACAAAAGATTTATTTATTTATTGTGGAAGATCGGTAGAGGACATGGGCACGTTTCTGGTTAGAGAGTGAACTGGTAGGATTTTTAACGACTCATTAAATTAATAGGAAACAATTAAGAATATTCTATCTCAAATTCTGATTCGTAGTACAAGATTTTGGACTGATATATTTCTTTTTAAGCATATGCCAATTTCCTCAATTGTAGTACATGTAACATTTGAAAAAATTGTCATGTGCTTAAAAAGAATTAAATATATCAGTCCAGAATCTTATTTTTATGTATTTTCAATGATGTTACGAAGCAAGCGATTAGATGAAAAGACATTGAGAAGGTAAGTATAAGGCTTTGAAAATCAGAAAGGGAGAAAATAGCAGTTGCCATTAGTGGTAGCTTTTTTCGTCCTCTTGTTCACTGAAATTTTACAAGTCTGTTCCAAGTTTAACATTTTATTTTCGATGCTTGGGAAATGATTACTCTTTTTCCTACACGCGGCTTTTTTTCCATCTCTGATGGATCAATATCTGTAATGACCTCTACATATCCTTTTGATTTTTTGGAAAGAACTATGATTAACTTCCTCCTTAAAAGATATTTCATATGTTTATCCGATATTCCTTACACTGGGACTTCACATCCGGAAGTCCACACTTAATGTGAAATCTCTCGTGAGATGACAAATAGACGAGAATCAACAGAAGACTGAATAAAATTATATAGAAGCAATAAATGACTTACTGGAATTTACAGAAAGTTAAAAGTAATTGCCACTAACCTCGATAGCACAGAAGATGATTATTATTCCAGTCGGGGGATAAAAGTGATGATACATTTGATGGATCTGACACCCCCATAGAAGGTGGCAATGTGGGATTTTTACCAACTTCAGGAAAAAATTCAAATGGAATTGGATGCTGTCAACGGATGGAGCATGAAACCGATGGGTAAGCCACCGATCTTATCTGCTCCGGGGCATTTAATAAAGTAACCAAGTACAAAGTTATGTTGAAGAGGAATCCAAATAGAGAATAATGGATAGATTGATCTCCATTAATGGGAAATTAAAACTCATCATCTCAACTGTGGCATTTGGAATGGGGATCAACATCAAGGATGTTGAGTAAGTCCTGCACTGGGGGGGGGGGGGATCCCACCATCATCGCTCTTTCATTAGGTCACCTGAGTAAACTCAGGTGACCTATTGCTATCTGTTTTCGTCCGTCGTCGTTCGTCGTGCGTTAACATTTGAACATTTTCAGCTTCTTCTCTGCAACCACTGAACCAATTTCAACCAAATTTGGTACAAAGCATCTATGGGTGAAGGGGAACAAAAATTGTGAATTTCATGATCCCTGCCCCCATGGGGCCTGAGGGGTGGGGCCAAAACCACTAAAATAAATGCAATCTTTAAAAATCTTCTTCTTTACTCCTGGACATCAAGCAGTCAAACTGTTTGCATGGTTGTAATCAGCATTGAGTCCTCTACCAAAATTGTGAAATTCATGGCCCTGGGGTTAGGGGTCCTAGTGCTAGGGCGGGGCTAAATAAGTATATAGTGAAAATGCATTATTTCTTTGAAAATCTTCTTCTCTGCCCCTGGGTATTAAATAAACTAACTAAGTGCATGGTTATGATGAGTAGGAGTGCCTCTACCAAAATTGTGAATTTTATGGCCCCAGGGTCAGGGGTTCTGGTGTAAGAGTGGGGCTCTATTGATTATATAGTAAAAATACATGATTTCTTTGAAAATCTTTTTCTCTGCCCCTGGGTATTAAATAAACTAACTAAGTGCATAGTTATGATGAGCAAGAGTGCCTCTACCAAAATTGTGAATATTATGGCCCCAGGGTCAAGGGTTCTGGTGTTGGGGGGGCTCATTGAATTACATGAATTCTTTGAAAATCTTCTTCTCTGCTCCTAGGTATTAAATAAACTGACTAAGTGCATATTTATGATGAGAAAGAGTGCCTCTACCAAAATTGTGAATTTCATGGCCCCAGGGTCAATGGTTCTGGTTTTGGGGGGGCTCTATTGATTATATAGTGAAATTACATGAATTCTTTGAAAATCTTTTTCTCTGCTCCTAGGTATTAAATAAACTAACTAAGTGCATAGGTATGATGAGCAAAAGTGCCTCTACCAAAATTTTGAATTTTATGGCCCCAGGGTCAGGGGTTCTGGTGTGGGGGGGGGGTCTCTATTGATTATATAGTGAAAATATGTGAATTCTTTGAAAATCTTCTTCTCTGCTGCTAGGTATTATATAAACTGCCTAAGTGCATAGTTATGATGAGCAAGAGTGCCTCTACAGAAATTGTGAATTTTATGGCTCTATTGATTATATAGTGAAAGTACATAAAATCTTTGAAAATGTTCTTCTCTGTCTCTGGGTATGAAGCAGATGAACTACCTATATAGTTATGATGAACAAGGGCCCTAATCTTGCAGAATTGTGAATTTCAAGGCCCCAGGGTCAGGAGTGGGGGGGGGGGGGGCTCTACTTATATACAGGAAATGAATTAATTATTTGAAATCTGGTCCTTTGTATTTATAAAACATTTATTTACTTTTTGATAGGCAATTTTAAGGGTGCCTTTTAAAAAAATTGTGCAACTTAGGGTCAGGGGTTTATGTCAAAGTGTTAGGGGCATTACTGATTATTGATGAATATTACTGATTAGTTGGAGTGCATTTTTGTTCCCCTACCCTGCATATGGGTATTCAGTAACCAAGCTTAGCGACTGCTAAGTTTATTGTTATGATGATCAATGGTGCTCTTTCAAAATTGTGAATGCCATATAGCATCTGGCTTAAAACATGTTATTGAATCAAATTCAATACACTGTAACTGGAAAGTTGTTGCATAATGCTCAGGTGACCTATAAGGCCCGTGGGCCTCTTGTTGGAAGGAGATTGGCTGCTGTGTTAGTGATGGTCGTTATGCTGTGTGCTATGTATACAAAAGGAGCATCACAAATGTAATTATGAGGAATTTAAGTCAATACTGGAAAAAGAAGCCCCACCCATTGCATTAGATTGATTTATTTTACATTGTTGAACGCCGAGTCGGAAATATTTCAGCCATATTTCGACGGACAAGTTTGTTTATTGACCGGTTTTCTGAAAGTGTTTGGTTTCTCTGGTGGCCCCAAATGAGCCCACTCGTTTTCGAACTCCAGATAAACGGTCTTTTCTGTGCCAAGGGGGTTGTTATCCTTGACTGGGCATCATTAACTGTCCCATCCGACAGACTGAAAATTAAAAAAAAATTGGCAACTGTTATAATAATGTAAACTGTTAAAATTAAAATGATCTAAATATATTTAATAAATTGTTTTAAAGACTTTTAAATTCAAAGGAATTACGGTATTGAAAGAACAGAACCATCAACCACTGAACCAGTGACTCGCATGAAACCTGTACAGAACCTTGCTCTTGTTTGAAATGCACATGCTTTAATGTATGCCTGAAGTCTTGTCAATGTGCAAAGTAATCCTGTAGAAAAATTCCTGAGCTCATGTTAATATATTTTGCATATTGATTTGATTTAGAACATGCATATTGATTACATAATTGTTTATTTAAATGGGACATTGTTACATAGCACTTTAGTGTAATGCTTCTCTGAACAACCCTTTTAACTACTCTGATGTTTAATTTTTACTTCGATCATTTCACAAAGTTCATTTTTATCATATGACGAGGTTGGTGAATTAAACGAGCTGGTGAAGTGTATTCAATCTTTACTACAGGGGGAGCTGATCCAGTCAAACTTGCTTTATATCAGCATTAAGTCCTCTACCAAAATTATAAATTCATGACCCCGGGGTCAGGGGTTCTAGTGCTACGGTTGGGCTAAATATACAGTATAGTGAAAATGCATGATTACTACTTCAACTCCACATTTAAGTATATCGACGACGTATTGTCAATTAATAATGATAATTTCCATTCCTACGTCGACACGATATATCCTGGTGAGCTTGAGATAAAAGATACCACAGAGTCCGACACTTCTGCTTCATACTTTGATATTTTACTTGAAAAAGACACTAATGGTAATCTAACAACCAAGCTATATGATTGATTGATTGATTGTATGCTGTTTAACGTCCCTCTCGAGAATTTTTCACTCATATGGAGACGCCTCAAGCTATATGATAAACGTGATGACTTTAACTTTTCTATCGTCAACTTCCCTTACTTATGCAGCAATATACCTTCATCACCTGCATACGGAGTATTTATATCTCAGTTGATTCGATACGCAAGAGCATGCTCTACGTATGAACAATTTCTTAAATGAGGTATATTATTGATAAACGAGTTGATGAAAAAAGAAGATCAGCATTCTCGTTTAAAGTCATCATTTCGTAATTTATGTGGTAAATACAATGACCTTGTCAGCAAATACAATTTATCATTGAATGAAATGCTGACTGACGTTTTTCATACCAATAGTATGCGCCGTACATAGGTGGCGCTGCGGTTTTATCGGGTATACACAAAGTAAACATGGCGGACAAATACGAGGTGTGGACTGTGCAGAAATTAAAAACAGAATTGGTTAAACGCGCTGCGTCAACTAAAAGAAGACAGACCGACTTAGTTGAAAGGTAAGTTATTATAAAGCTTCACTAATACAACAAATTGTCTCAATAAACATAGATGACCTAAAAAAAATAAGTAAACAAATGAGTTGACGCTCACCGACGAGCGCGGCTGCTATGTTATGTTGTATGATCGGTGATCGCCATTGTCTCTGACCTGGAATGAAATACGTTTTTATATTGCATTGCAGAGAATTGAATGCAGGTACACCACATTGCTTAAATGATAATAGGCACATGTAATGAGAAATATGAACACAGTTCAACAGTACATGTATTAACTGTAAAATGTACAAGTTTAAAACTCGATCAGCTCATCAGGCACGCCTATATGTCCCGATTGTGACAATCATATAGATCGATAATATAAGCAATTTTGCACAGTAAATTACATTATTAATGGATGATAAAACTTTGTTTCCTTATTTTTAAATAATTAAAAAAAAGAAAATATTATTTTCAGACTCAAGGCTTATGACAGAAATAGAAACTTTGAGAATGAGCCCATCATTATGCCTGACCCTCTACAACCCAACTGGCCTTCCCAAGGATTCCAGCAGTTAAGCGCAAAATGCACAGATGACATTTTCCCAAAATTACAAGGTAATTCAACAACCACTGTCAACCAGACACATTAAATAACATATAAAATAAAATTTTTGTGTGTGTACCGGGGACAACTTTTTCTTTAATTCTAGCTGTGTTCAATGGTATATGTGTAAATACTCTGTCTAGCTTATCGTATGATGTTTATTCCCCCCAAGTAAAATTTTATTATGAAGTAATATGTGTGATTTTTACTTAATATTTTTTTTCATTCCTAGAGAGCAAGTGACAGGCTATTTTATATACAGACTTGCTGGAGACCAAGCTATATCCAATGACATTAAGGCTCTCACTAAAGGAGAGAAAATAATGGAAACGAGAATATTTGCTTGCAGTTCTCTTCAGATTAGAGATCACATATTTTTCAGTGGAATTGTTGGGGCTGCAATGAAAAACAAGGTATTAAAAGTTGTATTTTGTAATATTTTGTGTTTATAAATATGTTTTTTTCAGATTTTTTTTAACCAAATTATATTAGGAGGATCTGTATGTCACCAAAGTCATAGATCATGGGATATATTGTTTGTGTCTGTGGCTTTTTCTTCCCCATATGTCTGCCCGCCCTTAAATTCAGAGCTTTTTCTTAAATAAACTGTAAGACAGACAATTTCTATTTGATGAAGAATATTTATAAAGATTAAGAAAGGTCAAGGCATATATAGATATCATATTTAAAAAATTAACTCTTTTATTTCTGAATTTACTAGGTAACTTACAACTACAAGATAAAGTTAACCAGATCAACTGGAGAGCCGGTCAATTCGCATTGTGAATGCCCAGCCGGCAAAGGACCACATGGAACATGTAAACACATTGCAGCCGTACTGCTTATGCTGGTAGATTTTGTGAACACGGGGGAGATAGAGGTGGAAAAGAGTTGCACTGACAACTTGCAGACATTTCACAAACCCAAGAACTATTATAGTGGTAAAGAAGGGGGTACAGTTTGAGCTTTATTGTGCCCTAAAAATTTAATGTTCTTAAAAAGTTATGAAATTGGCTTCAACAATAGTTGAGAAGATGAATATGATAAATCATTAAAGAATATGGCATAAAGGAGGGCTTTTCTGGAAATATGACGTCATTAATTTGGTACATTTCTAAGTTTAATGCAGAAAAGCCTCAAAATGACTCATTTCTGTGCTAATTTTCCTATAGAAAATAGTGTCTGCCACCGTCGCCCTCTTTAATTTTTGGATATATTATGTAAAATGATACGAAAAATCACATATCTTAAAATCTTTCCGGGCGACGGTGGCAGAGTATGTTTTCTGAAAGAAAATTCCACTGAAAATTGATGTCTTCTGCAACTTTTTAAGAAAATACAGGAAAATGCACAAGTTAATGACGTCACAATTAGCATTTAGGAGGTCATATGAGAAAAACCATTTGTGTATTCTTACTACAAAGAATTCCTATGATTCGGAAAGAATGAATTTTAATTTCTTGTATCACTTTCATATTTTAG
>NW_026931945.1:0-50113 GCF_032062105.1 Saccostrea cuccullata
TTTACTACTGATGTTCAATATCAATATCATATACTTATGTACAGTACAATATTAGGTTACCTGTAGTCCCCCTACTGATGTACATTATAGGGTGACCTCTGGTCCCCCAAATGATGTACTATATAGGTATCCCCAGGTCCCCCTATTATGTGCAATAAAAGATTACCTTTGGACCCCTATTGATTTAAAATGTAAGGTGACCTATGATCCCTCTAATGATGTAAAATATAAGGTGACAACTGGTCTCCCTAATGATGTTAAATATAAGGTGGCCTCTGGTCCCCCTACTGATGTACAATGTTAGGTGATCTTTGGTCCCCCTATTGATGTAAAATATTAGGTTAACTCTGGTCACCCTTTATTATTTTCACGTTTCTGCTAATATATTTATTAGAAAGTTGATCTATATAAAGTTATAAATATGATTATTTTGGAGTAAGACAAAGAAAATTGTCTATCATATAAAATTCAATTAATATATAAGGTGACCTGAGGTCTCCGTATTGATGATATCGATGAATTTACTTTTGTGCCTTTAATGCCTGGAGAGTTCCTAGAATGTTTTATTACTACGCAAAAAGAGGAACTATTTGCGGGGGACCCCAGGTCCTAGTTCAGCGTACGTTTTATCCTTCTGCGAGTGTAAACAGTCGTCTGTCAGAAAGAATGACGCGGTGGAAACGACAGGGATTTTCAAAGCAAAATAACAAATACACAAAAAACTCGGAGGTCTTAAAATCCCGATGGAAGTGCGTCCAGGACGACCACAATTATTCACACTCACAGGCCAATCGTCATCTTTCCGACACGATAAACAACGAGGAAACAAGTTCCGAGCAAGTTCCACCGGTATATATGTACCCCACACGTTCAACGATCGTGAAGTTCCCGACACAGCTGGATGCAATGTGTTTGTTCATTCAGATTCTGGGTAAGTTACTTGAATATGGCCATGCCTGTGATCTAATATATCTGCGTTCAAGATGATTATTTAATATAACCTGCAATTACATATTTTGGGTGAATACACACACTGCACTATGCATGACGTACAAAAACGGATACGAGCAATACATTCCCAATTTTAATTTCACACACTCCTGCCTTATGCAAAGTAACACAAAAAATATGTTGAAATAAAACAGTCTTACATTTTCCCCAGAGAAATGATTCAGGGAGAAAGAGTTCATGAGTTTCTGACAATTAATTAATCAATAATGTTGCTGTGATGCATTATATCATAGAGCTTGTATCTAATACATGTAGTCTTATTGTAGATGTACATGTAAGTCCGACTACAAACAGGCCTTAGTACTGGCCTAATATGTGTATAAAAAGGTGTTTGTAACATGTAAACTCTAAACCTGCAGCTGAAAACAATGCATTCAAACAAATGCATATATTGTAAAATTTTTTAAAAGTAAATTCCAATTTTTTAAAAATTGATTTGAAATGGTTATGATTTTAAATTCTGTGCAAATTCTAAATGATATTTATTATAGGCCTAGTACTGAACTAGTGAATTGAAATCTTGTAGATATTGAATTTTGTAATTCATTAAGCCTAATATAAACAGATTTATTAGATATGTAAATTTTTATGTTAGATATGATTCATCATGGAGAGAAGGAAGGAGGGTGGTGGAGCTTGGGGTTCTGGCCGACGGACTGTCTGGATGTAAACAGTGTGGATTGCCACTTCAGTTGTCTCACACCCAAGGAATACGTGATTGTGGCTTAGGAAGCTTTCTTCAGGTTCGCTGTAGAAATTTATGGTGTGGACATGTTAATGTGATTCCAACTGGAAAACGCCATGGTCGCATATGGGATGCAAATACTAAATTAGCTACAGGTATGAATGTTGCATGCAATTTAAAAGTATGTTTCCAAATTTAATAAATTAATTTTCTTTAACAAGTAACAATTTTTTTTTACAATCCAATAGGAATGATCCATACTGGCATTGGCCCAGCTCAAGTAAATGACCTGTTAACATCTTTAAACATCCCTGCTGTGAGTACAAAGACCATCCAGAATAGACAAACAGAGACAGGGCTGGCCATTGAAAAAGTTGCTGAAGACACCATCCATCAGGTCTTACAAGATGAAATTCAAGCAACAGTTGAGTGAGTACATTGTTTAATGTATTACATGTATACATCTATAAAAAGTGATGGTATATCAATACGTGACACAATACCGATTTCAGTATTTCCTCACAAAACTAATTTTTGCATTTTATCATAATCAGTATCTCAAAATAATTTGTATCAATAATAGGAGTAATAATAATAGGAGTTATAAAAATAGGAGTTATATAGTAATATCAATAAAATAATTAAAATAAAACCCAAAAAAAAGACATTAATTTATTTTTCAGAACTGAAGGAACTGAAGAATTAACAGTGAGTGTTGATGCTGGATGGCAGAAGAGGGGTAGTGGTCACTCATTCGATAGCTTATCGGGTAAGTAAAACTAGCTGCCAGAGTGTCATTTCTGCAACTCACATGATATGAGAGGTCAAAGTAATAATTTTACCTTTACTCCTTTTCATTTTAATTGAAGGACACTGCTCAATGATTGGTGAGCACACTGGCAAAATAATTGGCTATGAAGTTTGTAGCAAGACATGCAGGATCTGTGAAAGTGCCAAACGAAGTGGGAAAGAAGCCAAGGAGCATGACTGCAGACAGAATTGGCAAGGTATCAGATAATTCAATTGAAATGAGTGGTTTAAATTTGAATTTAAGAATAGGTTTTAATTGTCATCTTTTGATTTATATGTATGTCTACATATTGCTGCTATCAATTTCTTCTTGTATGTATTTCTCTTTACTTATATGTACTGATTGGCCCCAAAATGGTATTAATAAATCTTATCTTTATATCTATGATTGTGGGTTTTTTTTAGAATAGAATGAATGAACACTTACTGAACTGCTAAATTATAGCAATTTTTTGAAACTGAGAAATGGACATGTACATATTTGAATTTAATTTTCAAATGTAAAATTGGTCTTCTATAAAAAGTTTTTAATTTTGTTAAATTTTAAAAATCAGTTTTTATTTAAATTTGTTTTTGATTTTTTAGGAAGTTCTAAATCTATGGAACCAAGCATGGTTATTAGTATGGTGGAGAAAAAACTGGACAAAGGAGTAAAGGTGTCCACTGTTATAGCTGATGATGACACCACCACCATTTCTCGCCTGAAAAAGAGTGTGAATCCAAATATTAAAAAAAAGTGTGACAAGAACCACATTAGGAAAAATTTTTCCTCAAGTCTATATGCTTTGCAGAAAAAGCACAAGTCACTGTCTTCAAAGGTTATCCGCTATCTTAAAAAATGCTTTAATTATTTACTAGCACAAAACCAGGGAAACCCAAGAGGAATAGAAAAAGCGCTTGATGCCCTCTGTAACCACCCTTTCGGAAACCATGAGTCATGCAGCGATTCCTGGTGTCAGCATGTCAACAATCCGAAGCAAAGGTAGAATAATCATAAATATTACTAATTTGTCAGACATACTGTATGTGTACTAAAAAAAGCAGGCTTCATATTTAAGCGGGTATGGCGCAGACAATGATGCGCTAATTCATGAATATATATACTGCTAAGATATCATTGAAATATACAAAACACTGCACGGACATAAGTAGTGCGAATTCATGAATATAACTCCATACCCAGTGACTGCACTATATACTTTGAATACATCAAATTAAGTACATGCACAATAACTAGGATGTAATTCACAATCAATTTGAACAAATTAATATATTTATAAACATTTATCTTATTTTGTTCAAGCTTTATTTTTTACACTTCTTAATCCTGATTTAATTGATTCAATTTATGTTCAAAATAAATTAAAGGTACACTTCCTTGCCTTATGGAAAGCCATTAAAAGACTCGGCCCTTCAAGATTCTCTACATTCGTTATGCAACCAATGGAAGCAGAACAGCTGTAAGATTTCCAGTCTGGGAAGCACCCAACCAAATGAGTCCTTCAATAGGACTGTGTCACTGAAAGCTCCGAAAAACCGCTACTTTAGCGGCTCAGCTAGCTTAAACTACAGAGTAGCAGCATCTGTGGCAGAAAAAAACTCCGGAGCATCTTATCTTGTTGCTGTGAGTATATTATATATACCGGTTGATTGTAAATTCATATTAAAAAAAAAAAAAAAAAAAAAAAAAAAATAATAAAGAATAATAATAATCATAAATTTTTTAAATCATAATATAATAAATGTGTACAAGCAATTTTTGTAATTAACATTCCCTCTTTTAATGTTTAATGTTTTTTCTGTTGTAATAGGTAAACAAAAAGATCGGGTTATCTCCAGGAAGGTTTACGAGAAAGTTGTGCTACCTCAGGGAATCCCAGACCAGGAAGAGAAAGGCGATTGCCAAAACTAAGGAGGCCAAGAGAAGAAGACGTGAGCTGAAGGCCAGGAGGTAATGTAAAATAACCTCACATGAATGATTCTGGTAATCAGTTTGGTTTATTGCAATACATGAATTTATATTAGACTAAGCATTTATTCTCAATTCTTAAAGATCCTTGAGTACAACTAGAAAAGAAATTCATGAAGGATCCACATATGAATCTGGAATAGGGTTAGCTCCTCAGCAAGATAACATCATTACAGAAATTCCAGTCCCATGCCCAAGGCCACAGATGGAAACAGTTGATGTTGAAAATCATACACTTATCTTATTTGATTTAGAAACTACAGGATTAGGTAATGATCTAATAGTTTTTATCTGATATTTAGGCATGCCATGTATGGTGAAATTTATTCTGTATAATTAAATAGCAGTAAATATACTTCACTAAGTACTATTAATGTCTGTTGGCCTGGAGAGAATATATTTACTTGTTCAAACATAAACTGGTACGCTAAACATTAATATTTTCTTTTAGCTTGCACTTCTCATATTGTTCAGTTGGCAGCGGTACAGAAAGAGGATAGATTTTCTTCATACGTTATCCCTAAGAGACCCATAACGCCGACAGCTTCCGAAATAACAGGACTCACTGTTAGGAATGGGAAACTTTACCATAACAACAAAGAAGTGGGAGGCATTTCTCTGGTGGCTGCATTGGATTCTTTCTTGAAATTTCTTGAAAAGTACAACAACATTATTTTAGTTGGACACAATGTAAAGGTTTTTGATTGTCCAGTGCTTTTTCGAGCTCTTGAATCATGTTCAATGTTACCAAGATTTTCAAGAAAAGTGAAGGGGTTTATTGATACAAAGCTTTTGTTTCGAATATCTCATCCAAACCTGAGCTCTTATAGCCAGCAAAATCTTGTAGAAAGTCTACTTGCATGTTGATATGAAGCACATAATGCCCTTGAAGATGTTTTAGTGTTGCAAAAGTTGCTGGAATTGGTGAATTTATCAGATGAAAAGCATAAAGGTGCTACGTTTTCACTTGATTATGCAATGAATGTACTGTCTTACCAAAAGGAAGTTGACAAAAATTTTCCTTCCTTACAAATTCTTGTTCAGAAAAAGGTGTTGAGTGTGTGTATTGCTAAAAGAATAGCTGGAAGTGGGTTGGATTTTGATAGTTTGAGACTAGCTTACTCTAGAGATCAGAATGGTATCCATGCATTGTTTACTGAAGTCTGTAGCAACAGTTCTGTGAGCATGGTGAGGGTGACAAAGTCAAACAAAATTATTGAGGCTGTGAACTCTTTTTTTCTGTCATTAAATGAAAGTTAAATATATTATAATGTGCATTGTATTATTTAAATGAAAGCATATTCAATGTTATTAATTTATTTTCATCAGTATTTTTTAAATACAAAATTAGCAAGTTTATAATCTTTCAGTTTTTAGCTCACCTGAGCCGAAGGCTCAAGTGAGCTTTTCTGATCACATTTTGTCCGGCGTCCGTCTGTCCGTCTGTCTGTCTAGCTGTCCGTCTGTCCGTAAACTTTTCACATTTTCGACTTCTTCTCAAGAACCACTGGGCCAATTTCAACCAAACTTGGCACAAAGCATCTTTGGGTGAAGGGGATTCAAGTTTGTTCAAATGAAGGGCCACGCCCTTTTCCAAGGGGAGATAATCATGAATTTGTTAAAAATTAATGGCATTTTTAAAAAATCTTCTTCTCCAGAACCGCTGGGCCAGGAAAGATGAAACTCATGTGGAATCATCCTCAGGTAGTGTAGATTCAAGTTTGTTCAAATCATGACCCCCGGGGCAAGGGTGGGGCCAAAATAGCCGACCCAAGTTTTACTTGGGAATATATAGGAAAAATCTTTAAAAATCTTCTTCTCCAGAACCACTGGGCCAGGAAAGACGAAACCCATGTGGAATCATTCCCAGGTAAATTCAAGTTTGTTCAAATCATGACCCCCGGGGCAAGGGTGGGGCCAAAATGGCCGACCCTAGTTTTACATAGGAATATATAGGAAAAATCTTTAGAAAATCTTCTTCTCCAGAACCACTGGACCAGGAAAGATGAAACTCATGTGGAATCATCCTCAGGTGGAGTAGATTTAAGTTTGTTCAAATCATGACCCCCGGGGCAAAGGTGGGGCCAAAATGGCCGACCCAAGTTTTACATAGGAATATATAGGAAAAATCTTTAAAAATCTTCTTCTCCAGAACCACTGGGCCAGGAAAGATGAAACTCATGTGGAATCATCCTGAGGTAGTGTAGATTCAGATTTGTTCAAATCATGACCCCCGGGGCAAGGGTGGGGCCAAAATGGCCGACCCTAGTGTTACATAGGAATATATTAGAAAAATCTTTAAAAATCTTCTTCTCAAGAACCACTGGGCCAGGAAAGATGAAACTCAGGTGGAATCATCCTCAGTGTAAATTCATATTTGTTCAAATCATGACCCCCCGGGGCAAGGGTGGGGCCAAAATGGCCAACACAAGTTTTACATAGGAATATATAGGAAAAATCTTTAAAAATCTTCTTCTCCAGAACCACTGGACCAGGAAAGATGAAACTCATGTGGAATCATCCTCAGGTAGTGCAGATTCAAGTTTGCTCAAATCATGACCCCAGGGGCAAGGGTGGGGCCAAAATGGCCGACCCTAGTTTTACATAGGAATATATAGGAAAAATCTTTAAAAATCTTCTTCTCCAGAACCACTGGGCCAGGAAAGATGAAACTCATGTGGAATCATCCTCAGGTAGTGTAGATTCAATTTTGTTCAAATCATGACCCCCGGGGCAAGGGTGGGGCCAAAATGGCCGACCCTAGTTTTACATAGGAATATATAGGAAAAATCTTTAAAAATCTTCTTCTCAAGAACCACTGAGCCAGGAAAGATGAAACTCATGTGGAATCATCCTCAGGTAGTGCAGATTCAAGTTTGTTCAAATCATGACCCCCGGGGCTAGGGTGGGGCCAAAATGGCAGACCCAAGTTTTACATAAGGATATATAGGGAAACCTTTTAAAATCTTTTCAAGTACTTCAAAGCTTAATATGATTAGTGATTTTTATATGGAATTATCCTCAGGTAGTGTAGATTCTAGTTTGTTCAAATGATGACCGCCTGGAGGGGGGGGGGGGGAGGGGAGTAAATTCAAGCCCGATGTGCTCAGGTGAGCACTGTGGCCCCTGGGCCTCTTGTTTTTATACCCCCCCAAAAAAGATTCTTTGAATGCATATATGTTTTGAAGAAAATTAAGATGTATGTTATTGTATGCAACAATCTTAAAAAGTATAGCTTGTTCTCATCAGTATGTATTTTTGATGTATGCTATTAAATAACAGAGTACCAAATGCATATTCATCTTACAATTATATTTTATACATCATGTACATGTATTTTATACTGACATGTACATGTACAATGTACAATGTAGTTCGTGATTGAGACTTGCCTAACGTTGTATGATATAACCTCACAAAGAGGTAATAGATTGATTATGTAATTGTGCAAAGCTAATTTATTTCCCTGCCTCAAATTAAGGTATAGCTAGACTGTTATAACGATTAGATATTTGTTGTAAGATATTTTACACTTTTAAAATCCATTATCTTGTAAGATGTGATAAGGTTATCATATTATTATAACATGTTAAAATTTATTTATGTGTATATATTTTTTTAAAATATAACATTTTAACAGATGTAGTACAATATATCTCTGAAAAAACATGTACAGTATAAATATTTCATTACATTTTCAATATTCATCAAAAAATATGTATCAAAATGTAGTTGAACAAAATATTGCATTTATTGATCAAAGTATGACAGAGGAAATTCTGATTAAAATTTTTGGATGTAATGAAAACCAAAGCCTTTTTTTTTTGTTGTTATATTTACAAAACTATATTTTTCTGATAACGTGATGCATTTGAAAATCTTATTTGGTTAAAAAATTATAAATATTTTTTTATATTTTATTTAACTACAAAATTTAGTGGATTGGCACTGTGAAAAAAAAAAGTGAAAATTTTTCAAGTCAAAATTTCTGAAAAATTTGACCATTGACCCCATATTCATTTTATACCAATATAATAAAGAGAATTTAAGTCTTCAATAAGTATGATTTATTTATTTTTCCTATCAGTGGGATTTTTTTAATTTATTGATGAAAAACTGGTTGAATTTTGAAAATGACAGAGGAAATTCGGACTTCATTATTTTTTAATTTGTTGGCCCAAATCTGAAAATTATTTGGTAATTAGCAACCCTTACTATTATATAATACACTTTATATACTAAAAGATTTCTGATACTCTTCATATTTTGCTTGAAAAGGAAAAAATGGCCATAGTGTTGAATTTGGGGGAATTTTCCGGGAAATCTTGGGTGGCCAATAGCAAAAAAAGTAGGTCATTGACCTATATATTTCAAAGTGAAAAATGACACTACTGATTGGGGTCTATAACATACTTTTTATGGTTTGTCATTCCTATCAGTGGAATTTTTTTAATTTCTGAGTAAAGCTATACCTTAAATGCCTTTTCGTGTATTTACAATAAAAAAAAATATATTTCATTGTCAAGTTAAAAAATGTTTAACCCTTATTAAACCTTATGAAACTAGTGTTCTTGGTGAAATGTTATTTATTCTCAATAGTTGTACAATTATGGTTGGGATCGGTTTAATTTTGTTCGGGATTGGCCAAAATTTAAAAACAAATTCTCTAAAATTTAGCCATTTCGTTTCAGTTTCTGTTATAAATATGATTGACGAACATGTTCTTCCCATTTGTGACTGGTTTTAAGAAGATTTTAACCACAATTTAAAATAAAATATTCACAAATTCTGTTTTTATTTTCATAAAAAAATTTTATTTAAAAAATTCAATATCTATACGGCTTTTCTTATCATATTTTATTGGGTATTCATGTGCTGCACTCATTTACAGCAAAATGTTTAGAAGAGGGATATGGAGATAACGAACAGTATTCAATCTAAAGTCCATAAAACAATACAATACAAGAGCAGAGCAAACACGGACCTCCGAAACATGAGAGGTGGGATCAGGTGCCATGGAGGAATGAGCATCAACTGCTGACCAGTCCTACCCGCCGTGTGCTCATCGTCATGATCGTAAATCCAATATATATATAAAGTAGTTCAAATTCATTTTGGCTCGGTGGAATACTAAAAATATTCAAAACTTACATATGATTTTGAAGAATTTCTTCCTTAGCATGAGTATAAGTAGGATTACCTTAAGTTCTTCTAAAATACAATTTATATAATGAGCCTTACAAACGAAGACAATGTTGTTTCCTGCTTTGTCGGCATGGACCAGTACGTAATAATCATGTAATCTGTTTTTTTCACTTCTGGTTTATTGAACAAGGAAGGATAGATGGTTTCATTTTGCCCCTCAGTCTTCTAATACGCGACTTTCACATAGATCTTGTACATTTTATCCAATCTTACAAAAAAAATCATATAAAATGATTGAGAGCTAATGTCGGTTTTTCTATGCTGAAACCATAGCTTAAAAGGTTTGACTGAAAGATCAATAAAATTAAACGTTGGATTGGCACTCCTCCTTAAGAACTCTTGATTTTACTTTTATGAATATGTACGACATAATTTGAGTAACGAATTGGCGATTTAAAAAAAAAATATGAATATATTTTTTGTAATTATAATGAATATTGATTCAGTTGCAGATTTTATCACCAAAAAGCCGTGAAATGTTAGTGTTTCGCATAAACTCTGCAACACAGTAAAATTCCAAACAATGGGGAAGCAAGAAGGCCCGTGAAAAGTATCAGAAAATAGAACAAGATGTGTTTGTTAAACACTATGCACCAGGCGACAACAAAGCTCCAAAAAGCTGTTTTTAACATATAGGTCACAGTCAAGGTCACAAGGTCATTGATCTTGGCATCATTTGAAAGGGCTTAATTAGTTGAGTATACATACCAAATATGAATGCTTTATCTCTTATGGTTCAAAAGTAAAAGAGAAGGTTAAAGTTGACAAACAGATAAACAGACAAACAGACAGGACCAAAACAACATAAGCCTTGGATCTATTGATCCAGGGGGCATAAAAATTAAGTCACCACCTAACCAGATGAAACACACAATGTTTGCATCTATACCTCTGTCATCAGAGTCTATGATTTTAAAGTTCAAGGTGTCAACAGGTTTTTTCCTATCATACAAGTCAATAAGAGAGACTCTGGATCAATGAAAGTAATGGAAATCTTGTCCAAACAGATCTATAGAGGAATATAATACGAAAGGTGTAAACCAATGGATCTCAAAGTTACCACACAGTCACAAAGGGCGGTGTGCTTATTTTTACAGATAGAAACAGGAATGCCGTCTACGCCCGGATAAACAAGAATGATGTTATTTTTATTTTCTTTTACACTTCAATCTTGTATTACTTGGCATACACGCATCACACATCAACAGGAACTTAATAGTGGGAATGATAAATCAAAGTACTGAAAGTGCTGGAAAGCACTAATCATCATCAGAATTATTTTGAATTTCCCGTTGCATTGAATTTTCAGGAATGTGTTGACAGTGCGACAGCGCTAGGGTCAGCACAATTGTTTGATACATGATCATATATGTGGGTCCTGAAAACTTACCGTTGGGATAAAAAATTTAACATTGTCTTATGCTTTAAAGCATTTCTTTTTTCATTTTCTTCGTTAAAAGCCCCGTTGGGATCCGGGTTAGAATAGGTCCTCAGTACCCCCTTGCTTGTCGTAAAAGGCCACTAAATGGGACGATCCTTCGGATGAGACCATAAAAACCGAGGCCCCGTGTCACAGCAGGTGTGGCACGATAAAGATCCCTCCCTGCTCAAAGGCCGTAAGTGACTAGCATAGGCCTAAATTTACAGCCCTTCACCGGCAATGGTGACGTCTCCATATCAGTGAAATATTTTGGAGCGGGACGTTAAACAGTATACAATCAATCAATCAATCCATATTTATAAAAATTATCGAAGATTTAGAACATCAAAAACGGGGCCACTGAGCACCTTCAAAACTGAGTAATTTACTTATTTTCGCTTTAAAGTAACTTTAGCCATACCTCTAATAAATGGATCTGAAATGAAAGTTAGATGTTTGGTGTAAGTTTTACTGTATTACTTAAGATGCTATCTGGTAATGTAATATACACTACGTTTTAAAGATATCATTTACTTAATACATATGGACCCGATTAAAAATGGCAAAACCCATGACCTTGGAGGACGTTACGGGTCAAAAGGGTTAGGAACGTTACTAAACGTGATATGCGTTTCACTGCTGGGGAACTAATAGAGATACATGTACGTGGAAAAGTATTTGAAAACACTGACAACCTAGTTCAATTTATTCGTACGATTGTTAGCAATCTAGGTGTTAAGTGTTATGAATACGTTTTTATGAATGGAGAAGTAGCTACAATGTACAATCTGTGTATGAAATAAAAAAGCAGAGTAACCCTTAGCAAAATCAAATTGATTGAATTTTGATTTATTTTGTAGTTGTTTTCTGAGCATTGGATTTTCATTGTTTTTTGATTTGCAAAGAAATCAACTGTGCCTCCTTGCTAAATTGTATGGGAAAAAAGCATTGAAATAGCATTGAACATTGGATTTTGATTTATTTTGCATTGACTTTTGATTGAAAATGGCTGGATTTTTGCGAAATATGTAAATGAGATGAAGGATTAATTTGACATCACGGAAAAATGCAAAATCAATGCAAAACAAATGAAATACAGTATGAAGCATTTATTTGATGTCACTAAGCATTATTGTGACATCACAGAAAAATGTTAAAGTAATACATATAAAAACATTTAAGTGATGTTATGAAACTTGAGAAGTAACATAGAATAAATACATATGGTAACAAACAATATCCAGCATCATGCTCAATGCAAACATTATTACATGTACTAATAATTAATCCATCACATGCATCTTTACCAAAATGTTGAATACTTAACTTAAAAATTCACCAGTACAGTTATAAATTCAAGTAAATGAATTACTAACTTCCTATTAATTAAATGTTACACATGAATGTGTGTGAGACATGAATAACACCCAAAAATCACTGACACAATAACAATATAGTTCCATACATTAATCACATATCACAAAGGCACAATTTGAAGTACGTATACACTTCCTTGAATTCCATTTCTATTTTACTCAGCAAATAAGTTTCTCACTTTCTGGACTGTTATTGGTAGTTTTTGTGGAACTGCATTATAGTTAAATCTTTTTTTTTCCATTTAACTATAGACTGCTTTAAATTTATTGAACATTTTCGGTGGCACAGGATCTATCTTCAAATTTTTGCACTTGGAGCATGTACATACTCTGAAAAAATAAAAAAAACACATTCAAGATATTTATCATTTGATAAATAAATGAATCTTTTAAATAAAAAAGAAATGAGAGTCAAGACTGCATGGTGTTTCGAGGTTTGGTGCATAATTAGTAATTCTGTAGTGTAGACTAAATAGTTTATAGTTACACTATATATATCTACTCAGCAGTGGACACCAGCAGTGTTGCTTAAACAAAGAGCATAGATTAACTTAATTTGATCAGAAAGCACGTGATGGAAATTAAGCCCCGATCTTTGTTTACATAAGACTTCCTTGGAGAGTGAAATTTAATACTTGGCATGTTCCCATCTCTGAAATTCCACAGAATGTGTAATGATGGGTAAAATAATGCTATAAACAGTGATTAAGAATAAATTTTGAGAAAAAAAGAAATAACTTACTTCCTGAGAAAACAATGTATCCATTATTTGTTTGGAATCTACTTCAACAGCACCATCTTTTCATCACCTTCAATATCACTTGTCTGTCACAAAGTAACACTAGCTGCAAGTCTTCATCATTCTTAGATTCTACACAACTTTTTGCCATAATATGAATAGTTTAGTCCACAGGGAAGAACACAACAAAATGTTTATCATTTCCATCAAAGTACATCATGGCTTCTAGCTTGTCTGGATGCAGCGCCAGCAGAATTTGAAATGGCTGATAAAGTGACGTAGAGTAATCACGTGATTTTTATCAGCCTCTCCCTGGATATGTTTACAGCTGGTCAGCACTAATATAACCAGCAATATACACAGCTGATAAAGCTACCATTTATTTCTGAATCAATGCTTCAGAAAATAAATACAAATTCAATCATGGATTTACCAAAGAGATCACTTCATGTGTAATTTGTTATTGGTATGACATCATATAAATTCAAAATAAATGCAAAATAAATGCATTGAAACAACATTTATTGAAAAAATCAAATTTCAATCATTCCAAAATCAATGGTCTAAAGTTTTTTGAATTGGATTCAATCAAAAATAAATGCATAACCAATGTTCAATGTATTTTCAAGACAAATAAAATCAAAAATCAATGCAAATATAACATTTGTTTTTGCTAAGGGAATTTTAAGAAACTTTCTTCTCGTTGTTTTTTGGCGTTACAAAGTTAGTTAACCATGCTCCGTGATTACAAATCATGCTGCTTTGAAAATTGGTTAACTTGTGTTCTATTTAATAAAATGGAATGAAACTTCACCCTTCCACAAAATAAATGTTTTTATTTACGAAATTGTTTTTCTCTATAACCTTGTAAGAATGATATGACGATGAGGAACATTGACCCTAGTATATTGTATGTCATATAACTTAAGACATAACATATTGAACATCTTTCGTAAATAAGGATATCTGCGTTCGGGGACATATTTTGCATCTTTACTCTCTGGATTAAAAAAACGCAATATATATATATATATATATATATATATATATATATATATATATATATATATATATATATATATATATATATATATATATATATATATATATATATATATATATATATATATATATATATATGTATGTATGTATGTATGTGTGTGTGTGTGTGTGTATATATATATATATATATATATATATATATATATATATATATATATATATATATATATATATATATATATATATATATATATATGGTGTCATCCCATATCTAAAGATACGATGGCTGTTTAAGAAATAATGTCCTCGGTGCTCAGAAAGAAGCAAATGAAGCTTTTCAATGATTTAGTCTTCGTGATAACATTTATTAATCTCTTTTAATTCAAACACATATCCGTAACATTTTTTTTATCCAATTTCTGATTGTTTTAAGAACTTATATTTTGGTATGACCCTTAGTATACTGGAAAATGGCAGATCCAATGATTTCCTGGACCTGTTGTTTCCTGATGAAAGATGTTTTTTTTCAAGTTTGAAAAAAGAAACAAGTCAAAATGTCAAAGGTCAAATATTGTTAATGTAAAAAATAACATTAACTTTTGTTTATCCCGAAAACCCCTTTACTCTTCAGGGCTTGCGAATTTGGACGCTGGCATGAAGAAATTCAATGTAGTGGATTCCTGATTATGGACCCTTCCTCTAATAAACCTTTCGATTTTTTTTAGCAAAAAATGCATTCTAGACTCTTCCAGATATTTGACTGTCTCCCCGAATACGAATTTGAACAACAATACCACTAATGTTTAAGAAAGTTGCATATAAATCTGTCTTTGTGCTCTTGTATACCTTTGCTTTTGTCAGACCTTCGCCGTTTTTATCAAGTACATTCATGGTAAATTTTGTTTTGATGATTTTAAGCAATAGATTCATGTTCCAATATCTGTCTGAATATAAAACAAATGTGGATAATTACAATTACTGATATTTTAAAATAATTGTTAAGACTTTAGTACACGCTGTCGTTTTCACTCATTTTTCAAAGTATAGGGTGACCTTTGAGTACCAAGCTTTTTTTTTTGTTACTGTCAAACGTTTCTTAAAAACAGTGTTTGAAACTATGTGATGAAAAGTCGTCACATCAACTGTTATGAATTCAGTAAAGATTCAATAAATTCAAGTTTAATGTCCTATATATGAAATCTGTATTGTATGTCATACAGTTCAGGACATTATTTATTGAACAGCCCTCGAATTTTCAAAATATGGCAGATTCTAAATTGAAGATGCCAATTTGAACTTACAAACAAATGAAAATCAATACCTACTTCTTATTTATTCTTTAGAGACATTCATGAATTAAATACATTATGGCTTGGCCGAGATCAGGTGCCCATGTTGGTTGCAAATTAAGCAAAAATAAAGTCAAAAGAATTGTACGAGGGTTGTCCCAAAATTCCGTAGACAAGCGTTGTTTTGTAGGAACTCTATGTCATACATTAATGAAACTTCTTAAATATATTAAACAAGCACTTTCTAATAAATCAATGGACAAATATGGATTAACTACACAAATTATTCCAATTTAAAAGACACATTTCATTGTCTGGTGTAGGAAGGCGGCACAATACCCAAAAGTTGAATTAAGATTTGGTATAATATATTTAAAATCCTACAGAAAAAGTAATTACTACAAAATATTTTTCTTATGAAAATGAAAATTCTCAATATTTTTTTATTAACCATATTTTCTCAAATTTGGTATACATGAATTTTATGACGTTTTATCTACATGCCTTGTGGTTGAATACTGAAATTTTGAAAAATGGCGGCTGCGTTGGCCCAGGCGGCGCACTGGATTATGATCAAGTGTTTAGATCCTGAATTCACTCTTACAGAAATGTACCAGTTATAAATGTTTGGTAGACTAAGAAACTTTTTCTCATCTTTAGTATTTAAAATTACTAAAACGGTTTATCTATGTAATATGTGAAACACAGTAACTAAAATAAAAGACAGGGCTAAGAAATGGGCAAGAGTTCCATTGTTCAAATACATTATAGAAAACAGACAAATAGCCCGTAGAAATATGGCGTTTTCAAATATTATTATTTCATACGTGTACATGCATTTCCTTTGTTTACATATTTAATGTTTGATCATATGAAAGTAATTATGTTTTTTTTCATTCATAACTATAACAGTTTCGTTAAATTAAAGATTATTATTCTGGTAATTAAAATATTTTCTCCTAACGTTTGAACCGTCGACATTTGTATTTGACGTTGCAGATTGCTCCGGGTGTTAGAGAACTATATCACTTTAAATGTTATTACTCACAAATTTTCAACATGATAAAACTTCGTAATTTATCTGCTAAGAAGACGTTTAGCCACCCTGATAGGTACATTACAGTACCCGCATCGTTATTCTTTACAGGATACACGAAACGATAAGATACACGCACGATACGATAGGATACACGCACGATACGATAGGATACACGCACGATAGGACAGGATACACGCACGATAGGATAAACGCAAAACACGATAAACGCAAAACACGATACACGCAAAACACGATAAACGCAAAACACGATAGACCTGATAAACGATCTTCACGATAGGATAAACGCAAAACCTGATAGGATTGTTCCAAATTGCGAAACGTTTTCTGACAAGACGAAAAGAATATTTTAAATTAAATTCGAAGATTAAAGATTATTTAAATTAAATAATATTTTAATTTAAATACTTGCAGAGCGACAAATCTAAACAATAAAATACATTAAAATATTATAAAAATAACTTTAGATCTCTGTGGTTATTCTACAAAAGTTGTTTATTTATATATAAAAAAAACTTGACAGTGATTAAATGGATTATTATGAAATGGAGACTGTATTTTTTAAAATTTCTTCTGAAGGGTGTGAATTTTGAAACTCTATAAACAGATTTATTATTTATGAAAAAATATACATTTAATTTTATATCTAATAAATTTATCTACTAGTACCAAGTTATTTCACGGAAGAAATTTACGCAATTAATTAAATATTTGTATTTAATGTCTAAAGTTTACAATCTGCGATGTATCCAAAAATCGCAATTAAATATTAATATCTTAGAAAAAATACAATTAGAAGACCGGCAGAAAGAAAGGATAAAAGAAAACGGCTTTAACAAAATTAATAAATTTAACATGATAGATCTATGAAGAACTAAACATGTCAAGAAAATTAATTTCCTGAATAGAAATCTAAATAATTGTTAAAATAATGGCGCTCTGCATTAATACATGTTTACTGTGTCATGAGAATATGAATCTGCTACAACTGCACATGTACGTTTGCGCTAAACTCTGACTTATGTACATGTAAACATTTATATATCAGGTACTTAAAACCTCGTATTTATTAACGAAATAGTTAAATTTTTTTTTTCTTTACAACACAAAACAGAAAAATTAATTTACAAATATTAAAAGAGTGAAATGCGACTTTACCGACTAAATAATTATTAATCATTGCTATTAAACTCTGTGTGTACTGTTTCTAATAATAACAAAAAAATAGGTTTATTTCGGCAAATGAATTATTAAACCTTAAAAATTATTTTAGACTGACCCGGTAATTTCATATGAGGCATATTTGAAGGGCGGCATTTTGTAAGACCGTAACCAATTTAAAATTAGATAAACAAAATCGATCTAACCAAATAGCCAAATATCATATTGAATTCTTAAATAAAGTTATAAACGTATGGAATGAAATCGATTAATACTGTAAATTGATCTGGTGTATTTACTAGTCTTGCATGGTTACGGCGAAATCAGACGACTCCATTTGTTTTATTTTTAGAGTATTAGATACCGTAAAAAAAAATAATGCGAGCTAATTTTGACCCCAGGTGAGAAATCAGTACAGGTATGTTGACGGTGATCACACACACAGGCCGAGGTGTCAGTAAGGGGAGAAGGGGGAGGAGGTGGTTGACCGCACAGGAAGACAGTGTGCTAATTAGAGAGCTACACACACAGCTGTACGTGTCAGTTTTCTGGTAAGAAAAGGTCTTCGATTTATTTGATATTTGACATCCCGGTGGATTGTATTTTCAGTTTATTTCCACGCCGAAAAGGTAAGCTGTTTAAAAACATGTTTTTTTCCATGTATATATTATTTTTATGTTATCTAATGCCAGATAAAATAAATGAAAAGCTTCTTTTTTATAGTAACAGCCATGGTGTGGTGTGATAAATTGGGTAGAATATTTTCATGCATTATATTTTATAATTTTGATTTTTTTTTATTAATTTAGACATATATCAAGGAATTTATAATTTATTTAGCTTTAAAAAATAAATTTAAAATTTGAACGTATACGGAAGAAATCGTTGTTAAAATCATCTGGATCAATGTCTTATGTTTTATTATATCTCTAACATCAAAACTTTTAATAATTGTGCATACATGCAGATCAGAGGAGTAAACATATTCCTAACGTTATCAGACGATAAAGAATGGAAAACAGAATATTGCATGGAAAAAGACACATAAGAATATCCTGCATATTATTTATTAATTTGCTTTTTGTGTACGCGAACATCGTAGCTTACCAAAAATGTTTCTCCGATAACTCTGATTTATCTAAGAAAATCATATTAATGATATTTAATTTTGACAAAATAAATCATACAATTCGATAAATTAGTTTTAGAAAAATAAACCAGGTGATCGATCTACTTATAATTTCATTTCCGCAAAATAGAGTTACTGTTTAAATTTGGCAATCACTCTCTGCTTTAACATGATATAATTATATTTTATTCATTAATTTAATCATTTATTAATAAATCAATTTATTCATTCAAGAAATACGCTTTTAATTTTAATTTTTTTTTCCTTCTACGTTTTAATATTTCTTATTTTGATGAAAAAGAAAAGGATACAACTTTATTTTCTCTTTTTCGGTTGAATTAATCTTATTTTTAGTAACAAAACGAAAAAGAAACTCGGAATAGCTCAGTAGTTTCTTTGTATAGTAAAGATAAAATGCGAGGGTTTCCGAATGTACATGATAAACGCAAAACACGATACACGATAGAACTTGATAAATGATCTACACGATAAACGCAAAACACGATAAACGGAAAACACGATAGAAAACGCAAAACCTGATAAACGGAAAACACGATACGATAGGATACGATAGGATACACGCACGATACGATAGGATACACGCACGATACGATAGGATACACGCACGATAGAACACGATAGAATTGTAAAGAATAACGATGCGGGCACTGTAATTTCTTTAAAAGATATGAGCTCAGTCTACGAAATTTTTGGACAACCTCGTATTAAAACTACAACTATTTTTTTATCTAACACTATATCCCTTTCACAGATTGTTTGAAATTACAGTTCATTTCTGTCAAGAGGTTTGAAAAATTTCACTCTTACTATAATAGAGATCCAAATGGACTACTCGCCATCTCGAGCACCGATTTCATTTTCCTACGATTAAAATTGTTTGTTTTTATGTTTCTAAGATTTTTTCAGGACACAGTTAACACTCTTTTAACCTATTAACACGCGAAATTTGGCCTTAGATGTAGATTAAGTTCACTTCCGGTTTGATTAAATTTTGTCCATATTGTGATACATTGGTAATGAAAAAGCACATCTTGTAGAAAAGTGTTTAAATGGGTTTTGATACTGGTTATTAAAGTAACACAAGGACAATTAAGCACTTAAAAAGTGAGTAAAACGGTGTGCAAAGATGTTATGGTCCAGATATCAACTTTCCAAAGGCTTTCCCTTCTATCTCCTTTTCATTTTGCCATTGCTTTCTGTTTCTTTTTTCTTTTTTTAGAGAAATCCAGTTTTAAAACGTTTTAATACATGTAATCACAAAAAGATGCTAATTATACAAAACTCATGTCGCAAAGTACAAATTATTATTTTTTAGCCATGTCACGGAACATTCGTTTAATCGGGGATATTTTATTTTCTTTCTTTCTACAATTGTTGAGAAGACCCATTTGTTGTAATAATTTGATAATATCATGTCATTCTGTAAAGTAGTGTTTAGATAAATACAGTTATTAAAGTGAACACATAGAACTTTTCTTAAGTGTAGTTAGAGGCAAACACATAAGTGCGTGTATAACTGTCACATGACAGCATCTAGTTCTAGCTTGGCTCCTTTATAATATTCCGCATTTAATTTTTGAACAGATGTAGATGTTCTCCTCTATCCCTATTTGCACCCACTTAGTGAAAACATGAAAAGTTACAATTGCAATCATTATACAGTTAAAGTATATCATTGAGGGAGTCAGCAAGATTCAAGTTCCCCAAGAGCAAGTCTATTTCCCGATGCGCTTGCAGCGAGGGAAATAGGCTTGCTCAAGGGGAATTGGAATCTTGCTGACTCCCTCAATGATATACTTTAACTGTCTTATTATATCAATACAAACATAACAAAACATTTGAGAAAGTTATATTCAATACAATACTGTATGCTGTAACAATGTTTAGTTCCAACAGGAATAAATAAAAAAAATACAACAAAACAGAATACAGACATGAATAGAATTCCATTTTATCAATAAATCATTTCATTGTCCGAGTTTTTACTTAGTAAAATCAAAAGTAACATTCCGTAAATTTCGCCATTTGTGTTGTCGTTTGCTAATAGTAAACTGGTTCTTTTTGATTGATATGAGACCAGTTGTCTCGCGATGCTTTCGATTCATTAATGAATATTCATGAGTTTATTTGGAACATTTCTAAGTTTGTCGTAATTTGAAAGAAAATGCTACGTGTTCTAATTGGTGTGTGCGAGTTCATAAAAAACGTACTTTTTTACAGGGAATCAGTCTGTTTTGCAAGGAATCGGTTTATTCACGGTGATTTTCAGGAAATCAGCAAATAAATTGATTTCCTTTTATATAGTGAAAAATCATTAGAGGTATAATAATAACGTTTATTATGAATTTTGTTATACTGTGTTATGCATTTTATGCATCAGGGACTGTTATTGCATTTCGGTCATGGATAAAAGGAGCAAATAGCACGCTGATAAATTCATTTTTTTTAATTACCCTTTAAAGCTTAACGAAAAGGCCGAGTATTGGATAAAAAATGTATCTAAACAAACACTCTGCGGAAATACATTGATTAACGCAACCAATTTCAGTTTCTATGAATTTAGGAAGACATGCACATGGTCCAAGTATTGCAGTTTTTTTTCTTAATGGACAGCAACTTTTCTATAAATAGAAATGTCAAATAGAAGGCCAAAGCAAGTATTTTATTCTTCGCATGCACAAGTTTAAGGATAAAATATGTCTCATGTAAAACAGAAATAATTCTGCCTAATAATGGGACAGAATTAGAATCCATGGGAGTTCAAGAGTTGAAAGACAATCTCCTTTATATAATGCAAATATTTCAAAATTTGATACCTTTTCAAAACCCCTGGTAATGCTTATCTTTTAACCAGGATCATTCAATTATTATAAGTTTAAACTTAGAATATCTTGAAAAATTATCAGTTGTACATGTACAATTAGAATGCGTTAATAAAATAATTTTGCAATTAACCACTGGTAAGGTTAGTAAAATTTCGAGCTACATTTTTATTAAGCAGCTGTGATTAATTAAAATGTCATGACTTAAGTTCAACTTGGTAATGGTGAAATTTAGCACTGAAAATTCGAATAAAAATATTATTGATTTTAGGGAAAAAATATTTCAAATTTTCCAAAAGTCCCCTAGAATATTTATTAATGCATAATCTAAATAACACCCATACGGTTACGTTAGTTAATACAGGAATATTTCATTCTCATTTCTGAAACCACTTATTCAATTTCAAGAATGTTACCAAACAGCATCAATGACCCCTGAATCATGGATTTTGAAATATACGGAGGTTCTGTAGAATACAAAATATATTGCAAATAAATAAATCCTTTAACATGTTTAAAAATGAAACAATTTTAATGCATTATCAACTGGACAATGTGCTATTTTTAAAATTAGAAATTTAATGACCCCTAATGAAAATGCACAAACTCTTTCAAAATATTCATTTCTAACTCTATATTAGATACTTTGAATTACATGAAAAATTATTTTTTAACATTTTTTTAGAACAAGGGGCTTAAATCGCTTTTCTGTGATAACATTGATATACATGTTTACAAACGTTTGACGCAATAGGTGAGCTTTCAAATTTTCATCTCTTTCTTTTATATGCACGTATGCATTTTAGAACGTGAAATATAGCAATTTGAAAACTTTTTATTAATTGCATTGATAAAACACTAATAGCTACAGAAAAAAACTTTATCAATTAATTAATTATTAAAAAATCTTGGTACTATTAGTCAGTAAACAATAGTTATCTAAAGTAAATTATTTTTTTTATCTATATTGTTTCTTTTGAAAAACCGAAAATCGAGTTAAATTATTGTGTAATGCTTTTGTCTTTTTTTTCACCTAAAAGCGATTGCCGGCAACAACTGTCCAACTGTAAGCATCAGATCCCCTACGAATGAAGCAATACACGAAAGTAAACTTCCCACAAACGTCTTCAGTCCTTCCCACACATCTGAAAATACCTTCGCCCAAGTTTTCTTTGGCCAGCTGTATGTATATTCTCCTTCAGGATTAATTGCTATTAATAGTTCGTTTTCAGCATTTCCTGCTTCTAATATGATGGGCTCATCCAAAATATCATCCACATAGAGAACAACTCTTACATTATTTGAAAACGACTTGACAATTTCATGAAGCTTGTTGCGAACTTCGCGGAAACCTTTTTGCACAGCGCTATATCCATTTAACTTTTCTTTCACCCGATTAAACGCCCTGTTTAGTTCCTTATGTGTAATACGTTCAAAGTTTTCCTGCAAAATAAAATATCATATTGTCATTAATGATAAATCTTATAATAGCTGAATGCATACTTTTCTTACTTGTTATTGAAAACTTACCCCCATATTGCAAAATACTACGTATGTGTCAATAGACTTCGATCTGTAGGATGTGATAAGGCAAATTTATTTATGCATAGGGTCATGCGCAAAAAGGTTTTAAAATGTATGTCAGAATCAAGAAGGCTTGATCAAGGTAAGGACATTTTACATGAATCTTGTTTTACTTGCTTTGTACAATCTTAAAGATAGGCTAAATAGGAATACAAAACATTTTGAATACATGTAACAGGTGTTTTACATACAAAAATAAAGTAAAATCCCGAAATAAGACGTCGTAGTGTCTGAGATATTTATGGCTATACATGCTCAATTTTGCACCTGCCTGGACGATCGATAATCCACTTAAGTGTAACTGTACACATGCCTCGTGATGTCATATGATGTGATTAGCATACACATGTTTGCATTTTGTTATGGTGGAGAGAGGTGTCAGTGATGAAATTACGTAGAAAAAAAATATTTGAAAATTTCGAATAATATATAATATGTACTGAAAGGAAAAGGATACGCAGGGAAAACCTCTGAGGAGATTTAATTTTTTTTTCTTTTTTTATATATTTAATATAACTTTCTTACTTTTAAAATCACCTTTAAAGAAAATGTAACCAAAATCCAACTTAATTTCGTCATATAATTCATGAGATATTACACATCATATGACGATACCCCCAAAAGTGAAAATCGAAAACTCTCATTGGCTTAAATTTCTCCCCTGTGCATCAGTCTCGATTTTTTTTTTTTTTGCATGGTAATCAAAAGAGTGTTTTTCTTTCAAATCCTGGTAATTTTGGGTATGGGTATCTACGCCGAAGAATTAATATATCAAAGCGCTTATGCACCAGTGAGAGGAACCCTAATTTGCACAATTGGTGTCCTTCTGTTTCCGGGTGAATGTAATAGTTATGAAAGTCTTGTGTATTAAATACAGTTTTTGTGGTTGTAAGGTCGAGATTAAACATGTAGCAGGACAAATTACCTTTTTTTCACTTACCATACAGCATTATATACATATTTCAAAAGAAACAGACTGATGTGCTTTTCATTTTGAGAGAGAGAGAGAGAGAGAGAGAGAGAGAGAGAGAGAGAGAGAGAGAAATGTTCAAGTTAAGAGAACAGCAGATTCCACCTGTTCCACTGGGTATCAAACTTTTCTTTTTTACCATTCTCATAATTAGAGAAAAATTTTTGTGTTTCATAATGACATTTCATTTGTTATATTGTATTTTGTAAATTAAGGGGTTCCTTTGTGCATAAATATTGTGTATAAATATAATATTTAAGCCAAAGAGGAATAGCATTTTGAACATTAGTATTTTTATCAATAAATCCTAAAAAAAAAAAGACGTCTTAGTAACATTTATCATAAGATCAATTTTATCTTCCAACAAACGCACAAATTCTTACAGAAAAAAATATGTATTATCGCATTCCTATAGAAAGCGTTCTATTGGTTCGTCCACAGTGTGACAAAAACAGCATAATTTACAGTCATTTTTTTTATTTGAATAAAAATGGATTAGTTGCTAAGATTTTGATTATTATCCTATATTGAAACAACTACAGTCTATAGTCGTTTGTTACCCTAAAAGGGTAAAAAAATAGCCCTATCTTAAAGTGGCCATGTTACGCGTCAATGCCATCTTCATGGTTGGTTGGAAACCGTTCCAAGCCCTCTCTGACAATTGATAACACATTCTATCGGGGAAATGTTTACAAGAAACTGCTCAGTAACCCGTGGTTCCCTTAGCTTACCTAAGAAATTTGAAACCAGACCTCATGGAACTTCCAATATTTGTACCAAATATTTGTATCTGCTTATACTATTAACATCCAATTGATATACAGGGTGTCCCAAAACATATGTTACACTTTTAATCACCTATAACTTTATCAAATTAATAGCATTCACAAAGATATTTTGTTAACTTCTAATGTATCAGCATACATTTTATCTGACAAACTTTCGAGAACTTTCTATTCGAGAGTCGGGTAATTATGTTGTCCTAATGATGTCATCATATTTTGATATGGAACCTTCGTGTGAAGAGCTGGTAGAAATTGTAAAACTTTACTATCGGTCTAAAATTGCTACTTTGGTCATAAGTAACATAAGAAAACAACATCTTGTTATGAAAGTCTTCAACAGAATACTAATTAACATGTTTGTGAAGGTATTTGAATTAAACTGTTAGAATATGTGTTATATTTACAGCTTGGTAAATAAAAACTTCGGGCATTGTGTTCAAACAATACGTTATTTCAATTCAATGGACGTCATTTAGAACATGTTGTAAAATGACATATGTTATTCTAAAGAAAAAATATTGATGATTAATAAGGAAATTGTGGCAACTGTATGCTTCACTAAAAAAATTATAACAATTTTATTATTTATTTTAAATTTCATTATTGTAACTTGAGGCATAAAATTTTTATAACAGTTGAAAAATGTAACATATGTTTTTGGACACCCTGTACATGTTTGAGTATAAGGACCCCATTGGAAATAAGCCATTGGCTTTCATGGGTTATCCTTGGTATACAAATGTAATCTTATGAGAATCATATATTTAAATTTATGTCTTTCAAAACAGATTGATTCCGAAATATTATATTAATTAAATTGTTTAATTCCATCTTTTATATATGTAAATATATATGTATCATAAATTATATTGTTAATATTGCCTTATAACAACGTATGTGTAGTACACCAGATAAATATCGACCAAGAAATCAATGTTTGTATACTTCATGTACATCAAATGGTACAATTAGATTTGTCAAGAAACTTATCGTTATCAATTTGCACGTTTTCTTGGCTTTTTTTTAGCGTTTTCACTACGTGATGTCATTAATATGGGTGAGTTATTCTGAACACGGATTAGGCACATAAAAACTAGCAATTTCATCTGACCAATTTTCTTAATTTTCGGTCTTGCAGGCAGAAAAATTCGAATATAATGTTTTCTTTTTCCTTTCAGTATAGTTTAAAACCGATATATGTTTTAGCTATTTTACTGGGACAACTTTCGAAAGGCTTTAATAAATTAAATTTAAAAAAAAATAAGATAAAGATATAAACTATGTGTAATATTATACAATGATTTAACAAGATGTGTTTATGAAACACTGATGCCCTTGTATGGCAACATAGTAGCGATTAAACTTTTCTGAAATGCAAATTCAATTAAATGGTACCCATAGTAGGTTATTTTCACTGAAAACAATTGCAAAAATTGAAAGTAGGCTAATGTTAAAGTTTTTTTTTCAAAAATTACAAACATCTCCAAGGTCAAGGTCAAAATTTCAAGGTAATTAGTATCCAATGAAAGGTCTTGCCACATAGAATACTTATATAGAGTATGGAAGCCCTAGCCCCAACTATTTAGAAGTTATGTCCAAAGTTAAAGTTTTTAAAAAGTAGGTCAAACTCCAAGATCAAGGTCAGGGGGTCTTGTTATCAAATGAAAGGTCTTGTCACAGGGACACAAAATGTAAATAGGAGAGAATTAGCCCCAACCCTTTAAAAGTTATGGTCAATGATTGCTTTTTTAAAGAAGGTCAAATTCAAAGGTCAAGGCCAAATGTTCAAATTGCTTGGTATCCAATGAAGGGTACGGTCTTCTTACGAGAATTACATATTTGAAGCATGAAAGCCATATCCCATATTGTTTAAAAGTTATGTTTAAAAGTTATAGCCAAAATTAAAGTTTTTTTCACAGGCTCAAAATTCTACAAGGTCAAGCTCAAAGGGTCAAGGTTCATGGTATGCAATGAAAGTTCTTTCAACAAAAAATACATATGTAAAGTATTAATTCCTGGTATCTACTGTTAAAAAGATATGGCCAAAGTAAAAGTTCAAAATTTTCATGTAAAAGTGGGTCAAACTCCAAGGTCAAGGTCAAAAGGTCAAATTTGGTGGTACCCAAAGAAAGGTCTTATCACAAGGAATACACAGGGGAAATATGAAAGTTTTGGCTTCACTAAATCGAAAGTTATGGACAATGATGAAATTTTTGCGGCAAACAGACAAACAGAGAGACAGAGAGACAGACAGAGAGATTGACCGAGAGACAAACAGACGGACATGACAAAAACTATATACCCCCGGGGTACTTCGTATGGTTTACTCTAATTCATATTACATATGTTGATAAACCCTTTCTTCTAACAGAAAATAATTAATAGCAAAAAGATATAATACAATTTATCTGCAATATTTAATCTACATTGTACTAAATGGGACCTAATGGAAAAAAAACAAGAAGAAAATGATAATTATGATTCATATTTGCTAGTGTTATAATTATGCAAAATTATTTCCATGTTTTCATTCAAAATGTACTTGCTTTTTCAATGAGTGTCTGTATTTTCAAAGAGTAAGGGTAATCACTACATAATATCTTATAATTAATAACTCCAACGCAGAAAACTTGGGATACAATCTTATAAAACAATTGATATTTATCAAAACAATTATTTCAACACAGAAAGAAATTGTGCAATAAGTAATACTTAAATGTACATAAAGTTTACACGTTCAGTGATAAGAGTTCTTATTAATTCATTTTTTCCAAAATGATAAAAACACAGGAATAGTACATATATACTATGTATACTTACATGCAAAATGTTCAAATACTCGTAAATCAATTATCACAGTAAAATTTTAGATAATTTCAGCAATTATCAAAAGTTATTAGATATGGAGGTTCAAGTTCAAACTTTATGAATACATTCAAATTTCAGAGGATATTATCAACATTACTACATAACATTTAAATATTTTCTTCTGCTTTGATATTAGAGGGTGGAAGAAAATGAAAATAAACCATTATTAATCTATAACATTGTCTAAAATAATTGATTACAAGACAAAACTGACTGTTAGTTACTCAAAATCCCAAAAAGTAATCGATTATTAATCGATTACATTTTTCAGTAATCGTGCCCATGCCTGATAGGGTGTATGTTTTTTCTCTGAGAATCAGAAAAGACAATTAACTGTATAACATCTCACCATTGTTTCCAATATTCAAATGTATATGTGATTATGATCTACAAATTATATATTATCAGTTTAGTCAACAATTCAACGAGATTTTACTAGATTCATCAGAGTAAGGTTTGTGTTTTGTATTTATTCTTTAAATATTTACATGTATATCAATATTATTTCAGAATGGACAAAGATTCAATTCTTGCACTTCTTTACTGGGCATTGATAATCTTTATAAGGAAAGTAAGTGGAAACACTTTTCCAGGTGAATCAGAGCATTGGTCTCTGGTCTCAAGCCAGTAAAAGGATTTGAAAGTTTAATGAATAGTATTACAACCATATTATATGTTACACTACATTCTTTAAGCTGATTGTTTAAAATATCTATCCATTTTTGTCAAGGGGTTTAAAAGATTTCACTCCTAATGTAACAGAGACCCAAGCAGGCTACGGACTATACATATTCAGGCAAAGCATTTCACCTGCATGCGGAGTATATCTATCTCAGCTGATTCGATACGCAAGCGCATGCTCTACATATGAACAATTTCTAAAACGCGGTGAATTATTGACAAGGAAGTTGATGAAAAAACAATATCAGCAGTCTCGTTTAAAGTAATCATTTCGCAGTTCTATGGTTGATACGATGACCTTATCAGCAAATACAATTTATGATTGAGTCAAATGAGGACCGACGTTTTCCATACCAATTGTTAGTCTATTATTTATACACTGAATTGACGATGGATTTCCCCATTATTTCCTGATCATAACAAGGAGCACACGGTCCGATCAGCAGGGGATGCTCACTCCCTGATCCCACCTCTGATGTTTTGGAGGTCTGTGTTTGCTCTGCTCCTATTTTGTATTGTTTTATGATTGAATAATATTCCTTATCTCCATATCCTTCCTTATGCTACATACCATCAATCTGTCTAGAATAATTACAATTTGAACTTTTTAAGAAAGAATATTTGGCCCCACAAATCCTACTAACAAAAAGGCTGCAGACTCTTCAAATAGATTTAGCAGATTTACAGACCATATAAACTTATTTTATTCATCAGCAAGAGATTTTCCTGATTGCATCACTGCAAAGTGTTTCATTGGTTCATTAGTCTTCACAAACCAGTTTTATCATCCCATAATAGAATTTGATCCCAAAAAATAAGGATAAGTGCTTACTTTTCGTTTATAGCATTCAATCCCTAATAGGATCAAATTCAATGAATTGAAAATATAACAGATATGTAGGCATTGAATACTCGGTTTATATAGACATATTTCCCATTTATTACCAGTAGTATGTATAGATGGATGTGTCCTTATTGATTACCTTGAACCTTGAACTCCCCCTTTTTTAATCAATTAAAAAACTCAATTAAAAAAAAAATAAGCCGGTTAAAAATTGTTTCCAAATGTCATTATAATTTTAATGTTTCAATCCATCGTTCCACTGCAGGATTTATTGATATTCAAATTATTTGAATTTTTATTTTTAAGATATTTATTTTTATTTTGAAAAAAAAATCACTTATCCCCCATAGACTTCAATGCAATCATTGTTAATTAACTACTGCTTAATTAATGACATTTTTAAAATTTTCTCACAGACATCCTTTTTTATTACAAAATGCTTTAATATAATATCAGAGTATTAAATATTTGACAGACATTTAAGGGTATATAATTCGTTCAAATTACGGATAGAAATCCTTAAGTACCAAGTTAAACCTTCTATCTAAGTAATTGCACCACCCAATCTTATAGTCATTGAATTGTTAATTTACAATTTTTTAAATCGTTGAATCTTTATGGATACATTTTTAAATGTTTTTTGATTCAAATGGTAAATGTTGTTTGTTATATTTTCATGCATCATGTCTTGTACCTATGTCCATGATCATAATTTATATATGATACACCTTTTCGTGAGAATCTTAAGCTATACTGGGTATGTTAAACATGAAGCAGTTTAGTCCGTAATACAACAAACAAAATTCAGGACTTGACTTAATTACGGTTCATGTTGCTTTTTCCATTATAGTTTAAATACCAATAATGCTTTAAATACTTAAACCCTTTTCCATTATAAAATGCTTTCATATAATATCAGAGTATAATGATCCTTGGTTCGAATGGAAACATTTTGTATTGATAGTACAAACTGCATTAGATAATTGATCTTGAACCATAGTATTATGAATAAATACTCAAAGTGGTTTGAACTGTTGTAGAAAACCAAAATAATAATAACCAGAAACGATCTCGTTGCGAGCAACGAGAGGTCTTCCGTCCGATTTTGAAAAAAAAAAGTAAAATTAAGCTAAAAAGGGGATTAAAATTTTTTTGGTGACAATGGGGATTGAACCCAATGGGGAAAAACCAACTCACATTTTATTTCTATCTCTAGCACACACCACTACGCTATTAGGACTACTACTCTTAATGTTCCTGTATATATACTTCTACAATAGTACACCTGTATAAGAATCATGAAAGGCGGGCAATTATTCTTAATTTTGCGCCAAACGCAACGAGTAAATCTTCGCGCCTTTTCTTTGGAATGTTCCATTAAATGGGTGTGATATTAAGACCGTTATCACAGTGAAATTAAAAAGAAGAACCTTCCTAAATCCTTAAATTCGAGGTTGAGAAATTATATTTTGCATTCTACACATTCTAATTCGTATATATGTAAGTTAAACTAAAGCAATGCAATTGCTATAATTTAAAACCCTCTTTTGAATTTCCCGTTTATCCCCAGAGTGAACTATCCCTATTAGTTACACTTTCATGAAAAGGTTGAAATGGTTCGACGAAAACATGTATCGCCCTACGACGGTCAAGAAACCGGATACCATTTATGTTTAATAACTTGAATCGTATCGATCTTTGAGAAAAGAATGTTAATTCAAATCACTAGTACATTAAACGATCTTTATAAAAATATTTTTTCTTATTTTGGTCTTTTCTCTTAGTTTAATATGACACAAGTGTGCATGGGGTAACAATGCTTACGTTTTATACTTACTATATAGATCGGTATTGCTTCTTGAAAAACTTTAACTCAAACTAAGATTTATGATCTGTTTTCCGTGGTTCAAAGATAGTAGATATCTATTTCATTTCTACATTTAGTCTATTCTTTTTCTACTTTGATAACCAGCCAAAACCAATTATAGAAGACGTTTGAGAAGACCCTTGAATATATCTTTAGTTTGACACAGAATTGTAACGTGATTGCTACGTGACAATCAACGTACTTATTTACATTCCATTCATCCTTATGTAACTTTCATTTAAGCAAACGCTCAGCTGCCTCTTTAACCCCCTACTCGCGATATAGCTGAGTTGACAGAGACAGCCGCCATCTTGGGCCCGCTTCTGATTTTCAAATGTTAATATCTAGAGTTTAAATTTATTAATATTCAAACAAATTATATGGTAAGCATCAATAAAAGAGTCTCTATTAACATTCCAAAAATAAATGAAAAATATTGAAAAACAAAAACTTTAGAAAATACGATTTTTTTAATTCGCTTGCCGTTACGACCGGAAGTACTGACGACGAACGAAAGGTCGGTCCTGGAAGAGGAATATCACGATCTATAATCCCTGAAAGTTTCACATTGATATCTTTTGCCGTTCTTAAGTTTAACCGCGGACAAAATGTCATTTTAAAATCAGGAAATGTCCCGTAACTTGGCACCAAAACGGAATTTTCACAAAATCGCTCAGATAGATCAAGTTCATGTTACGACACATCTTTTCTGATAATTTCATGTAATTCTTTCCAGTAGTCTTCGAGAAATCGCGTGCACAAAATTAGAAAGTCAAAAAAATAATTATAACTAGAAACGATCTCGTTGCGAGCAACGAGAGGTCTTCCGTCTGATTCCAAAAAATAAACCTAAAATCGAGCTGAAAATCTATTAAACATTTTTTGGACACACTGGTAATTGAAACGGGTCACTAGCGTGAAAATCCGATACGCTTATCGATTACGCCATTTGAACAACTTCTTTAAATTCATCTTTATGTACATGTAATTCTGCAACAGTTAATCTGTCTTGGGATTATGAATGGAGGGTCACTATTCGTAATTTCGCGCCAAACGCCACGAGTAAATCTTCGCGCCTTTCCCTTGGAATGTTCTATTAAATAGGTGAGATGGTTAATTTATATATATATATATATATATATATATATATATATATATATATATATATATATATATATATATATATATATATATATATATATATATATATATATATATATATATATATATATATATATATATATATATATATATATATATATATATATATATATAAAATTTTCCTGTTAATCACGAAAGTGGATTATTCCGATTACCTACACTTTCCTGAAAAAAGGTGGTGTTTCACCGATAAAAAATGCCTCTATCGCCTTACGAGGGTCAAGGAATAAGATTCAATTATGTTCAATAACTTGCATAATTGAAAAAAAAGTTTACATGAAGTCAATTAAACGGACTTTTAAAAATAGTTTTTTTTTTTTTAAACTCACTGTAACAGTTGTCTTTTCTATTAATTTAATATGACACAAGTGTGCTTGGGAAAACAGTTGTCCCGTTTTATACTTACTATATATATTGTATCTTGAAAACCTATTACTTATAACTACATGTACGATTTAAGCTATGTGTTTCCGAGATGCAAAACAAAAGATAGAAGGTATTGTACTTCATTTGCATATTAATTCTTTCTATTTCTACTTAGAAACAACTAACACCAATTAAAGAAGACGTGTAAGGAGGCCTTGAATTATAAATGTAGATTGATACAGAATTGCAACGTACCTATATCGTGACAATCCAAGTATTCCTTCATATTCAGTGCTCTTTATGTTACTTTCGTTCAAGCAAACGCTCAGCTGCCTCTGTAAGCCCCTATTGCGAAATGTCGGAGTTGACAGAGACCGCCGCCATTTTGGTCCCGCTTCAAATTTTTTATTGTTAATATCTCGAGTTTGGATTTATCAATTTAAAAACAAATTATATATTCAGCCTAATTGAAAAGGTTTCTATTTACCATTTTATTATAATTCAAAAATACTGAAAAACAAAAAAGTTTAAAAATTCGACTTTTTAAATTCGCCTGCAGTAACGACAGGAAGTAGAGACGACGTTCAAAATATTGCGTCCTGGACAGTACTTATCACGATCTATAATCCCAGAAAGTTTCACAGTGATATCTGTTACCGTTCTTGAGATTAACCCCGGACAAAATGTCATTTTAAAATCAGAAAATTGTCTGTAACTTGGCACCAGACAGGAAATTCCAAAAAATCTCTCGGATAAAATAACTTCAGATAACAACACATTATTCCTGCAAATTTCATGAAAATCCATCCAGTAGTCTTTGAGAAATCGCGTGCACAAAATTAGATGTACGGAAAAATAATAATAAGAAACAGTGGAATCACTATAAGGTCTTCCGTGAAGACGGAAGACCTTAATAATAAGAAACAGTAGAATCACTATAAGGTCTTCCGTGAAGACGGAAGACCTTAATAATTGCGAATAATTAATTCTACTATTATATTTTCTTTTAGATGATTGTCCACAATAGAGCTATTTAATGATGAAGTCCATAGCCCTAGTGCTCTCATGAAATTCATACTTCTTAGATGTTAAATAAAAGGCTATTCTTGGTCTTAGATGGTTATAGTTAATATTTTGGAATCAAGACAACAATTACCTGTAGTTCTGACTTGTAAAATTTTGTTCTGACAATTCATATTTTGCTCTTAGTGGAAAATTATATTACGTTTTGATATATTTTTATTAAATTTCACAGGAATTTTATAATATTTGACTTAAAATCCAACCGATAGGATCTTTTAAACACATGTGAACTCCCAAGATAATGATTTAAACAATGATTAACTGATTCAAGCAATTTTTTCTCCATGGTCTCTCCGATATAGTCCTTAGCCCAGTGTATCAAAATATTCAATAACAAAATGCATGACATAGTTTTCAATTGCGTATTACCAAATAAGCATTTCTCATTTGCATAAAAAGTTTCTTTCGAAAAAATTGAAAGTGCTTTATTTTTTCTTCAGATGTTCAAATATTAATTGAAGAAAAACTCTCATTCTATAACATTTTTAATGGAAATGACTTACTATAGTAATTGGGATGGGTTTTTTTTTTTTTTGCTAAGACATTATTTTGTGAAGAGTTTGTATCTGAATTATACAGTATAATTATTCAGTTGAATGAAGGATATGAAGATAACTAACAGTATTCATCTCAAATTCATTAAAACAATACAAAATAGGAGCAGAGCAAACACGGACCTCCAAAACATCAGAGGTGGGATCAGGTGCCATGGAGAAGTGAGCATCCCCTGCTGACCGGTCACACCCGCCGTGTGCTCCTTGTTATGATCGGGAAATAACAGAAAACTCCGTCGTCAATTCAGTGTATAAATAAAGGACTAACAATAAGTATGAATCATAATCGAATGTAATAAAAAAATAGTGTCTGAATATTATCATCTTTTTCATTTAAAAGCTTGCTTTTACTGGTATGACCTGCGCATGTGAGTTAAGGCTACATAAGCAGATTGAGGAAACTACCTTATATGGATATTGTTGCGATTGCGCACAGAGGTGCTCACAGCAAACAATTGTCCAATCCAGTGAATGAGCCGAAAAGCATGATGGTCTGCTACATGTTTATTTTTACTACAAACACGTGGCTCAGGGAATTTTAGGACGCGATTTCAAACGACTGCAGGAAAGTCAGCTAACAATTTTTTTGAAATTTGTCATGAAAAATACAAAGATTTGGTACTTATTAAGATTCCCCATGCTCACATTAACAAACAAAGTAAGTTTTCCTTGTTAAATAGAACTTTGAAATACCGCTCACAAAGTCTTCACTAGTAAATAAGACTCAAGTTTTTTTTACTCGATATTCGTTAATGTGCCATGTTACTGGTTAAATTTATGGAGTTGCTGCTCAGTTATTTGTTGCAAGAAATTAAAACTTGCATTTTATATAAAAAATTCTTAAGTTGCATTTTTTATTATTATTTACCTGTTATATAAACCATTATGCACATTGAGAACATAAATACCGGTATTTCGAGGTTGTGTACGTTATAAACATTGACAATACATGAGCACACCTCAGAGTTGATTGTTTTTGGACCAAGGAATAGTCACGTGAAATTGACTTTTCACTGACGGTACAGCTACACAGCACGGGGAAAACTGTCAACAAACGGACTTGTACAATGGAGTGGAGAAAACCCTAATTTTTATCATCGTAAATCATTTGTATATAAATGTGAGCATGGAATCAGTATATAATGATGTTCATATTGTATTAAGTGTGTAAAATGCTTGGAAAAATGCATCACGTTTTTCCGAGAGCGATTTAAAAAAAAATGGCCTTTTAGAAACACACGTGTAGTATTTTTGTAGTAGACCATAATGCAACTCATTGAGCTGATTGGTCGATTTGTCAGTCACGTTGGTTCCTCACTTAACATGTAAATTTATTCCGACATCACAGAAAATAGTTTCCTCGACCTGATAAGGTAATTTCTATACAAAATATCAAATTAAATTCCATAATTGCTCTACCTACCGCACAGAAAATGCTAAGACTTGTTTACTAATACATTCTTGGTAACCACGACATGCGAAAGCCAGTACACATTATGACATTATATCATATTATGACGTCATCGACCTGTACTACACAAGTTTATAAGAAACATCAACAAAATCGCTTCGGCGCAAGGGCATACCTTACTTTGTTTTACAGAAACAAGGTATCAAAAGGCGCAGGATATTACAAGGATTTAAGATATTGCTGCACAAATGTTGGCACTGCAATTGGTTACTTACTATTCGTGCAGTTTAAGTTTTAACAGGGTAAAAATTCACTTTCCGGGGTATTTTTCCTAAAATTTTTACCAATTGAGAAAGTGCATAGGATTTGTGCAGCAATTTTATTAATTTTGAGAATATTCTCCTTAATATTATACATTGTTTTCTTTAAATTAGATAAGATAGGCCCTTGCGCCGAAGTGATTTTGTTGATATGATTTTTACCTTGAATGGGAGAGAACAATGACGTCATAATATGACGTCATAATGTGCACTTGCATTAATAAACTGTGAATACTGAGTATGTATAAGAAAATCAATTTGAACCTTCTCTGTACATAAAATATACAAATTATGAATTTTCATTAGCTTATTTGCATAAAAATATCCATATTTAGCCTTAACTCACTTGCGTGGTCTCTTTGTGGTCACAACGTTTTTCTAACCGTATATGATAAATTATATTTGCTAACAGGTTATTGTATCAACCATAGAACTTGCTAAATAGTGACTTTAAACGAGACTGTTGATATTCTTGTTTCATCAACTTGCTTGTCAATAATTCAACTCATTTAGAAATTGTTAATACGTAAAGCATGTTCTTGCGAAACGAATTAACTGAGAATTATATAGTCCTTATGTAGGTGATGAAGGTATATTGCTGCATAAATAAGGGAAGTTGACGATAGAAAAGTAAAAGTCATCATGTTTATCATAGAACTTGGTTGTAACATTACCATTAACGTCTTTTTCAAGTAAAATATTCAAGTATCAAACAGATTCTGTGGTATCTTTTATCTCAAGCTTTAGATATAGATATCATAGATATTGTCGATCAAAAATTCAAGTATCTCTTTGATCTCCAGCGCAGCGTACTTGTGTGCGCATTCAGTATGACCAATGACCAGGCAAGTAACTTTACAAATTCCATTTTTATTGAAAAAAAGTTGTGTCTCGATATCAAAAAGGCTGGACTTAAACAGGTCGGAGAGAATACTCGAAATCGGGTATTATGCGTGAAATCGCGTATAATACTCGATATTAGGGTATCGTCGAATTCGCCAAATCGGGTATAGGAGGTGTAATCACCTAATAAAACTTAAACAATGGAATGGCGCATGTTGCCGAGTTAACTTTCATCTAGATACACATGTTTTCTAAAGGTATCACCAGCCAAGTAAGAATTTGGGCTTTAAGATCAATGCGCTCGGGACAACAATGACCCGTGGAGCTCAGTACATTTCATGATCTGCACACAAAAAGGCGTTCGATTTGCTTTATATTTGTCCTTATGTTGAAAGTAGATGCATCTTTCTAATGTTCATTCCCAACACAACAGAATTGTAAAGTATCAGAATTCGTGAATTTCTAATAATTCCACATCAACACGACAAACATGAATAATTTGTAAATAAATCAAATTATATGGAAACACATTTCACAGACAAGATATGATGCCATGCATAAACAAGGGATTGTCTATCGTATCTAAATATGCGTCATAAATTACTTTCACATTCATCTTGTGCATAAAATCAAATTTATTAATGAATGTATGAATAATATAATGATAAAACTGTCTAAAATGTCGGCTAAAAGAACCCTCTTTCTCTTTTTTTGAAAATCTTTCTTTTTATTTATCATTCATACATATTTACAGAATTTGTCTTTAACATTTTAGCAGAGACAGTGATAGTTTCACGAATATAGCTTATGAGAGAACATAACTGTTGATCGTTTAATTTCGCTAAGTCATCAATATTTTACCATTTCTTGGCGACTTCAAAAGGGGGGGGGGCGGACTAAAGGCTTCTTGACCACCTCTGACAAAACAACATCGACTGTGTTCTACATGTGACCAAGAGACCTCTCTTTGAATGTCACGGTCGATTAAACTCGGCCATATATTTTTAATTGTAGGGGAGATTTATTCATCAAATAAAAATCATATACATTGTAGGTAAACAAAAAGCAACCTGTTATTTTCTAACACAATATGAGACTACTAGTAACTAGAATTCATCTTTATTTTTTAAACACATTTTTTTCATTATAGATGATAATGAGTATTAGGAAAAGTTATTGCCATGAGTAATACATATCACAGATAAAATAACTAAAAGAAAACTGTGACATATTGTCCAGAACCAATCAGATAGTGCGTTGTATTAGCATATTATAATGCGGTATAAGATAGCGATATAAAAAAAATATAGAAGGCAAAGAGGTAAAATTTACTCTGTCTATTAAATAGTATAATAAAGAAAGGAAGTGGCTACGATTTTTATGAAATTTTAATGTCCGATGAGGAATTATATTCCCAAAAAGTAAGACAAGAGTTTGCAAGGCAATTGAACATTATTATTTCAGTTTGTTCATTAACATGTTCATAAACGTAAAAACCATAAGAAATGTGAAAACTTGACTATGTAATTCATATTTCAGTATGACTGTACCTCGATCTATATTGAGAAATTCAATGTATAAAAAAACAAGCTCATGAAAAGATGTACACATTTGACTTTTATTTATACCCCCCCCCCCCCAAAAAAAAAAGGAAATTCTGTTCATATGACCTCTCGCTTTCAGTTTTCACACAAATTCATAAAATAAAGGTGAAATAGTATATCTTGTATCGATTAAAATGCAACCAAAAAATTTACGGTGTCTTTGAATAAAAATTTTATGCTAAATTGACATAAAAAAATACTCACCTTCAATTAGCTTTTTTCAAACTGTTTTCCCGTAGGTATTTATTTAATCTTTTTTTTTATTTTCTTCTTTATAATAACGTTGGATTTCTATTATGACAGAGATATACAATTATGACTCGATTATACTGTACTCACTTACTGTTAGGAATAATTCTTATTTCACGCGAAAGGGACGCCATTCATTTTTCAGTAAAAAATACATAACACGGCAATAGTCGTTTAATTTCTTTAAAATTTCACTTTTGTCAATAGTGTACAAATTAGAAAATTAAGTATATGGAATACTTTAACGGGAAATAAAGACAAACGATGTGTAGTTATTTGTTTTTTAGATATTAAATTGAAAAAATAATAACGCCATTGTGTCCTCTTTGTTACCCCAGCAGTGTTTGTCGTGTGATTTTGAACTTATTTGACAACCGTATGAATAAGGTTTAATAAAAATAAATCCACAAGATATTGATGTACAAATAACAGTTACTGGCGTAATGCGCCGTTGCTTTATTCTTTAGCTTTTATAGAAAGTTGCATAGAATATCCGATTTCGCGGATTCAACGATACCCTAATACTGTAAACGTATTATATTTGGCGTGTACGATATTTGGCGGAAATTGAATTTTCAACAAGTTGGCGTAGATTTGATTTAGCGCTTTTTGAATGTGCGTTACATAAGCCTTTATACACAAAGCATTTAGCGATGTACTTGATTTAGCGGAGGCTGCTTACCGCGAAAGGCGCTAAAAAGAATACACAGCCAAATGTAATACGTTTACAGTATCGAGTATTATACGCGATTTCACGAATAATACCCGATTTCGAGTATTCTGACCGACCTGTTTAATTTATCGTGGGGAATGGTTGCATATAAAGTTGAAAAGTCGAAAGTTTTTAAGCTGTTGATTTTGGTAGATTCTTGTGATTTCAAATTGTCTTAAAGTTCTTTGGACTTTTGAATTGAATTTAATTAGTTTACTTTGCTTTAGCTCTTGTGAGAACGCAAATTAATAAGCATCCTTTAATAAACATTTTTTTTTACTTCGCATTCATTTCTGCAAATTAAACTGTGCATGCCATATCTCTTAGTATCTTGTCAATGACTGCATATAACGCAAATTAATAAGCATCCTTTAATAAACATTTTTTTTTACTTCGCATTCATTTCTGCAAATTAAACTGTGCATGCCATATCTCTTAGTATCTTGTCAATGACTGCATATAATACCTAAATGGTTAATCTGTAATTTTTTGATTTTAGCAGATACTAAGACAGAATTCGACAAACCAACAGTTGGAAAAATCAAAGTCTTATGCTAATGACTTCGCTGAAATGTTACAGGTATCTCTCCCCCCCCCCCCTCTCTTGCTGTGGAAAATTTTCGTTTTTTTACCTCTTTTTTTTATATATAAAAAAATCAATTTTTCAAATTTTTATTTTAAGGCATGTGATAAACAAAAGAAATATATTTTCTTTGAGATAATTGAGGGCTTATACACATTTATTGAAGTAAGTTGTTTTCATATTCTGCTTTAGTGTATGTTTGGTCTTTTTGTATTGGTTTATTTGCATAAGTTTCAGACATATGTATTTGAATATTATATATCCCAAGTACTATTTTATATTTAATATATATCATATATATGTCCATAGGAAATACTTGTTTCAAGACACATCTTAGTTGGAGCCACTGATACAATCTACGTTGAAGAACTTCTCTACAAAGACTTTCATGAATTATTTCATATCTTAAAGGTATCAAATGAAGTTTTATGTGTAAAAGGAACAGGTTAAATCAAATTTGATTTACTATTTTTCTATGTGAAACATTTTTATGTATATTATACTATACTTGTTTTTATCAATTTTAATTTATTTTGGAATTATCTGTTCTAATCTTCAATGTAATACATGCTTTTGATATCAATTCAGATCGGTGCTGAGGAAAACCTTATGGAATATCTAGATAAAATGAAGGTAATCTAAACAACTTATATTTGCAAATAGGAATACAAAACCTTTTGTTAAACACTAAAACAATGTGCTTTTTTATTTCAGACGATGAAAGAAAATCGCCTCAAAGATGTTCAAAAACGAATGGCAATGTTTCGCTCTAACACTCAGGTACGTTTGCCAAAATTCTATAATAGCCCAAACTTGATTAATATTAAGTTGCAAAGGATAAGGCCAGTCAGCAGGGATGATTACTCGTGCTAGCTCCCATCACTTGAATTTTCTAAAACTCTGTGTTTATGCTCTTTTCATATATTAAAATTATTTTATTGGTGTTTTTATCTTCATCTTTATCATTATAAAGTTGCACATTAAATTTGAAAAATTCTCAAAGTAAACCGGTTTCAAAAATCTAGAAAGTTCATTCTGATGAAAACGTATAAACGTATAGAAATCAGATAATTAGTTGCCTTTTTATATATATATATATATATATATATATATATATATATATATATATATATATATATATATATATATATATATATATATATATATATAAAGCACTAAAATGACCAACGACACGAACAATAAAAATTGTCAAATTTTCGGGACGCCCTGTCCCTTCCTCAGGACAAAGAAAAAAGTTAAAAAGTCATAGAAACAATGTAAAAAGAGAAACAAAAACAACTAGCACTACTACTAAACTACTAAACACTAGATATTTACATAATTACATGTTGAATTGGAAATTTTAAAGAACACTAATAAAGAAAGAAATCCGGACCGCTATGAAATGCGTCCGGTCTATCGGGTATACTCGGGTGAAGTGCGATTTACATAATTGAACGAATTAATTATGCTAATTAATAACGATAATCAGTAAATCGTACATTGTTTCATTCTCTCAAAATGGCGTAACTTTACTTAATAAAGAATAATGAAAGAAAAATAATAAAGCAGGGATATTTAAACATATGGATTATGATCCATTATAAATTTTGAAGCATTTAAGGATTTATTACCGGGAAAAAATTAAACAAAAGCGTAAACAATAAATAGTTTTCTGGGTTGTCCGAGAGTTGGTGACGCAAATTAACTGTAGAGTTAACACTAAATTGAGAGAATAATCTTGTTCAGTATCATCAGGAATTGGGTCTAGTTTACGTTCATTCTGGTGAAGTCATTCAGTTTGTTAATGCCATTAGGGCGGAATGACTTCAATCTGTGCATCCAGAACTTTTCTTTGCTTTTTCTCTGAGCATCTGTCCATCTTGGGTTATGGTCAATCACCACTACTGTCATGTCCTCCCATTTGTGACCCTCAAGGTTGAAATGTTCTCCAACGGGTTCATTGAGTTTTTTGGTCCTAATGGTTGAGCGGTGGTTATTGACTCTCCTGCGGAGATCTCCTGTTTCACCAATATACTGTTTGGAGCAAACTTTGCAACTGATGAGATAAATGCAGTTGTCAGTCTGACAGGACAAATTCCCTAGTATTTTGTAGCTGCGGCCTGTAACAGGGCTGTTAAAACTATCTGTGTCAGTGCTGTGCTTACAAAGAAGACATCTTCTGTCAGAACAAGTTTTAAAGCCCCCGTTAGGTAATGGGTTGTCCAGTCTGGTTCTTACTACCATGTCCTTTAGGTTCCTTGGGCGTCTGTATGCAGCCAGTGGGGGTTCCTTAAAGACCTCTGCCATTCGTTTGTTTGAATGGAGAATTGGAAGGTTCTTTTGAAGGATACCGCTAAGGCTCTTAAGGACGGGATGGTATGTGGTTACCAGAGGGACCCTGCCGCTATTGTCTTTCTCCTTGTAGCGTAATAGGTTTTGCCTGTCATGTCCCGCCATCTCATCAATAGCTGTTTGTACGGTGCAGGCATTGTAGCCTCTGTAGCACTGACACAGATAGTTTTAACAGCCCTGTTACAGGCTGCAGCTACAAAATACTAGGGAATTTGTCCTGTCAAACTGACAACTGCATTTATCTCATCAGTTGCAAAGTTTGCTCCAAACAGTATATTGGTGAAACAGGAGATCTCCGCAGGAGAGTCAATAACCACCGCTCGACCATTAGGACCAAAAAACTCAATGAACCCGTTGGAGAACATTTCAACCTTGAGGGTCACAAATGGGAGGACATGACAGTAGTGGTGATTGACCATAACCCAAGATGGACAGATGCTCAGAGAAAAAGCAAAGAAAAGTTCTGGATGCACAGATTGAAGTCATTCCGCCCTAATGGCATTAACAAACTGAATGACTTCACCAGAATGAACGTAAACTAGACCCAATTCCTGATGATACTGAACAAGATTATTCTCTCAATTTAGTGTTAACTCTACAGTTAATTTGCGTCACCAACTCTCGGACAACCCAGAAAACTATTTATTGTTTACGCTTTTGTTTAATTTTTTCCCGGTAATAAATCCTTAAATGCTTCAAAATTTATAATGGATCATAATCCATATGTTTAAATATCCCTGCTTTATTATTTTTCTTTCATTATTCTTTATTAAGTAAAGTTACGCCATTTTGAGAGAATGAAACAATGTACGATTTACTGATTATCGTTATTAATTAGCATAATTAATTCGTTCAATTATGTAAATCGCACTTCACCCGAGTATACCCGATAGACCGGACGCATTTCATAGCGGTCCGGATTTCTTTCTTTATTAGTGTTCTTTAAAATTTCCAATTCAACATGTAATTATGTAAATATATAGTGTTTAGTACTTTAGTGGAGTGCTAGTTGTTTTTGTTTCTCTTTTTTCTTTGTTCTGATGACTTTTAAACTTTTTTCTTTGTTCTGAGGAAGGGACAGGGCGTCCCGAAAATTTGAAAATTTTCATTGTTCGTGTCGTTGGTCATTTTAGTGCTTTATATATATATATATATATATATATATATATATATATATATATATATATATATATATATATATATATATATATATATATATATATATATATATATATATATATATATAAAGCACTAAAAAACCAACAACATTGTATATCCTAAATGTCGGATCTCCGAAGTAGATACAAGGTCACGGGTGGAAATTTATATAAAGCACTTAAAATGACGTATGACACGAACAATAAAAATTGTCAAATTTTCGGGACGCCCTGTCCCTTCCTAAAGACAAAGAAAAAGTTAAAATGTCATAAAAACAACGGAAAAAGATAAACAAAAACAACTAGCACTACTACTAAACTACTAAACACCAGATATTTAGAATATTACATGTTGAATTGGAAATTTTTAAGAACACTAATAAAGAAAGAAATCCGGACCGCTATGTAATGCGTCCGGTCTATCGGGTATACACGGGTGAAGTGCGATTTACATAATTGAACGAATTAATTATGCTAATTAATTATTACAATCAGTAATTTTTTTATTTTTATTTATAAAGCACATCTCTCAAAACGAACAAACGGCTATTAAGCGAAGAAATATCAAAATAAAAAAGCACAAACTGATCGGTTATGTAGATGTAGAAGGCAAGTTCAAAATTAAAAAAAAATTGTTTATTTCACAGTTATAATTTTTAAAGCTTACTTACATATATACCAGGTACGGTTTAAATATCAAAAGATCTGAAGGTAATTTGAATGTCACCAAGACGTACATGGTATGTACACAGGGACTTGTAAGTAAATTTCAATCAGGTTCAAGCACAAAATAATGTACCTTAAAGATATATATGCCGTATTAGTGCTTTATTGCTAAAGAAATAAATATATGTGGTGTTTCATCAAGTTACATAAGTTATGTAATTTCTGCAATTAAGACAATTCCACTCCATCACTTTTAAAAAATATGAAATATTATATTGTAAAAGAAGGATATGGAAATAACGAACAGTATTCAATCTCAACGTCCATTAAACAAATATACAAAATAAGAGCAGAGCAAACACGGACCTCCGAAACATTAGAGGTGGGATCAGGTGCCATGGAGGAGTGAGCATCCCCTGCCGACCGGTCACACCCGCCGTGTGCTCGTTGTCATAATCAGGAAATAACGGAAAAAATCCGTGGTCATTTCAGTGTATAAATAATGGACTAACAATTGGTATGAAAAAAGTCAGTCAGCATTTCATTCAATGATAAATTGTATTTGCTGACAAGGTCATTGTATCGACCATAGAATTTACGAAATGATGACTTTAAACGAGACTGTTGATATTCTTGTTTCATCAACTTGCTTGTCAATAATTTGCCTCGTTTAAGAAATTGTTCATACGTAGAGCATGCTCTTGCGTATCGAACTAACTGAGATATAAATACTCCGTATGCAGGCGATGAAGGTATATTGCTGCATAAGTAAGGGAAGTTGACGATAGAAAAGTTAAAGTCATCACGTTTATCATATAGCTTGGTTGTTAGATTACCATTTGTGTCTTTTTCAAGTAAAATATCCAAGTATGAAGCAGAAGTGTCGGACTCTGTGGTATCTTTTATCTCAAGCTCACCAGGATATATCGTGTCGACGTAGGAATGAAAATTATCATTATTAATTGACAATACGTCGTCGATATATCTAAATGTCGAGTTGAAGGCCACAGCAAGTGTTTTCTTCTTAAAAATTATTTTCTCTCCGAATCGGATATTAAACCGCCTCTTATTAAAATATTCATGAACACGTGGTCTCGCATGCTCACAGAAAAACAATGGTCCAATCTCGTGAATGAGCCGAAAAACATGATGGTCTACTTCGTTTTTACTACAAACACGTGGGTTAGGGAAATTGTACGATGCGATTTCAAATGACGGCTGGGAAGCCAATTTACATTTTTCAAAAACCTGTTTTAGAAAAATAGGAAAAATAGTTACTAATTGAGAATTCCCATGCTCACATTAACAAACAAATGCAGTTTTTCTTGTTAGGATACTGTATGTTTCGAAGTCGTACACATTGTAAACATTGTTAATACGTGAACACACCTCAGCGTTAGTTGCTTTTGTACCGAGGAATATATAGTCACTTGAAATTGTCTTTTCACTGTCGGTAGAGCATGGGGAAATTGTAAACAAACGGACCTGTACAATAGAGTGGGGAAAAGTCTTATTTTTATCATTGTTCATTTATATGCAAATGTTAGCATGGATTTCTAGATGATAATGTACATAATGCATTAAGCGTGTAAATGCTTGAAAAATGCACCACGTCTTTCTAAGAGCGATTTAAAAAACTAGCCTGTTCGAAAAACACATGTAGCATTTTTGTACTGAGTAGTAACCCATAACAACTCATTGAGCTGATTGGTCGATTTGTCAGTCTTGTTGGTTCCTCGCTGAACATACGTCACAAAAAATAGTTTCCTCGACCTGATGATTCTTTTCCCGCGTACATGCGCAGATCCAACATAATATTCAGTCCTTTATAAATATGCATGAGAATATCGTGTTCTTTTCCCGACCAGTACTTTATTAATACCGAATAATATTTGGTCGAATTTTCGAGAATGCTTCATTTTTGATAGCTTATCATACTTCAGAAAATTTTGTTTTGGTTTCACCTTTGCAAAAATACTGCTTTACACGGCATATATATCTTTAATGAACAGGTTTGACAGGGGTACACAGACCAGGTATTGTTAAAGTCGTTGCTTAAAATATCTGCCTTAATTCAATGTAGTTTGCAAACTACAGAAATTAATACGCCTTGTTTACATGTACAAATACGATTTTTCAATAAAACATTTGAAACTTCAGGTTTTCGAAAATTGGAAACAACCAGGAATATCAGGAAGCTTCAGTTTTCCAAGGTTTTCGTATATTGAGAAACTTTAGAGTGCCAAAGCATATCGGTTTCTGTGCCACTAAACCTGACGGAATAACTTCATACACTCAGTTCCAGTTCATAGAAAAATAAAGATCCCGATGACTGCATAAAAATTACCTTTCATCTTAACAGACAAAAAAAATGAATTTATCTTTTTTAACATTATTTTTTTTCTCAAGGTTACTGTAGAGCAAATCATAGATGTTGAAATGACAGTAAGTATTGTTATCTTTCATTATCATTATATATATGGTTAAAAAGTATTGTCAACAATTGACACAAAACTCTCTGAACTGAGTTAAATTCTAGATGTCCAGGTTATAATGAACACAATAGAAGATAATTAAAAAAATGTCAACATTTGTTTCATTATTATTTTAAGAAACACGTTTTTATAAAAGCTTTTTATCTAGAATTTGCTTGAAATAAATATAAAAGTTTCTCTTTTAAAACTTTTTTTAAATTCTGAAGGATCAAGAAAGAGAAGATACGAACGAGTCTCTTGCCATAGCTACCAATATACTCAGAAGTGTCATGTCTGTAAGTGATGATTTAGATAAACCCTTTACATGTACATGTTTTGCTGTGCTGTCTTTTTTTTTTTCATCAATAAAAAAAGGTTTAACCCTCAGGCTCTATAATTCTTAAGAATAACTAGATTTATTTAATAATTGTTTTCAGGAAATAGCTTCAAATACAGAATCGCCAATAATGACACATTACTATCCGTTCGTTTCGGTTATATTGACATCATATAAACACTGAAGAAAGTGTACAGACCGACTGACACTTAAATCGATGACGGACTTATAACTATCGCACAAGCTCTTTAGTCTCTGACCAATTGCGTTAAAAACTGTTCTATCAAAAATACATTCTTTGTTTATTGGTATTAACAAATTGACATTCCTCCTGATGTATCTACAATAAAAAAAAACAAAGAAATATGAAAATGTGTTATGCTATCATCTGCCCTCTACGCTTGCGAGATTTGGCTGGCATTGACTCTTTCAGAAATACAACTGTTTGCATATAACTTTTGGTGCTTTGTAAGACGGCTCCCAGTTCTATGTGTAAAGTCATGGATAGAGTAAAAGGGAATTTTCATAAATGGACGTCAAACCAAAATGGATAGCTGCATCTTGCTCTGCCTGAGGATTCTGATATGTCTTTTTCAGTAAAAAAAAAACATATTCAGTTGAATCCAGATATTAAACTGTAGCAGGGTGCCAGAAAGATTTTTAATAATTTTACTAAAGTTTTCTAATTCATCTTTATGCACACCTTCTGTAATTTATCTTTATTTATATCTAATGCACAACAAGGGAATGTTTTAGAAAGATACACGTCTCCTTCCAATATCCAATTACATATATCTTTAGAATTATAAATGATTAGTATGCATCTCATTTAATTAAGGTAGAAATTCTCGAGATGGACGTTAAACAACATACAAACAATTGATTAAGGAGTTTTTCTTTAATTTTAGGCGAAATAACTATAACCACCAATACAGTGCCTTTCACAGTCTCAATAGGTGTTACTACATAACAACATTTCAAAAAGTACAAATTTAATAGTACAATTTACCAACAAATATCAGGTTTACTGTTTAGCAGTTTTCATTAACAAATCTTTCAGTAACATTTCTTACATTTACAAATTATGATATAAAAGATAAAAAGTTAGAAAATTCTACTAAACAATCTACAGATTAAGGTTTGTGTGTGTACATTTCAAGAGTTGCAAATTTACAGTGTATCTACATGTAGTTCTTTATGTATGTATATATAAAGAGAGTAAGGAACTATAATCATTCGATTTTTTGTTTGAAAAGCGTGAGTTCTTTTATATTCATGTCGTTTTACATCTTTTTGAAATTAGGCAACAGTTGAAGAAAAAAGATTGATGGACATCCTGAAAAATCTCGGAACTCATCGGATGACGTATAATGTCAGTGTATTTTTAGCATCAACATTATATAGCATTTATTATACATAATATATACGAGGGTTGTTCGAAACGTTCGTGGACTTATTTGATATATATTTTATTTGATGTCATTTGTTATCAAAATTTGGAAGAAATATCAATATAACAATAAATCATAATGATTTCTTTTAATTTTTTTAAATATAAAAAAATATATACAATTTCATAAAAATGCAAAATTTTGATCGTGGATCAGGTCAAAATATAATAAGTTACAAACAATTCACTAAATAATGTCTGTAGTCAAATTCTCTAGCTGTAAAATGGAAAATTATCGAAAAAACAAACTAGATATTCAAACACAGATTTGTTACATCGATTCGTATTCCAAATTGTGGCTTAATATTTTGCTTTGTTGAAAAGAAATCAACTTGAGGAGATAGGTCATCCTCATTGAAAGCAACAAAAACCATGATAAAAGCAACAACAAATAACAAAAAAGTCATGGAGCAGCAGAGTACGATTCAGTTTTGTGTTTTACTAACTAAAGGAAAAATCCTGAAAAAAACTCTAGAAATGTTGGGGGAAAATGCCTGGTATAAGAAAAAAGATTTAATGAGAAGGCGTTGGATTATATTCTTTGAAATATTAAGTGATAGTATATTTTTTTGTAGAAATTCTTGACGCTATATTTTGACATTAAGTGAGCTCCGCGGGTACAAAACTTATTGATTATAAAATGAATTAAATTGATATTTGTTAAATAGAATGGAATGAAAGTTCAACATACAAATATTTTACATATTACATTGTGCTTATTTTAATTTTTAGCGAGTAATATAATAACGATTGACATCGTCGACAAACTTTTTGAACAACCCTCTTATTTCCATTTCTATTTGTTTTCTATGAGATAACTTCTTGATAATTCAACCGGAATGTACTTTTTCGAAAAGCGATTTGCTAAGAAAGCTCAATTCTAGTATGCAGGAAGATCGCATAAAATTGTTTTGTGTCTGACGTCAGGAGGCAGGGACTTTTGAAATAAAATGTGAGGCCTCGATCATGTAATTAAAAGCTATAAGACAGCATTTAAATTTCACAATGAAATGGAAATATGAGGAATCACTGTCTAGTTTGTTGGGTCATGGCAGGGTGTCAACGATAGTTGGAAAAGTGGGATACATTTATGAAGAAATGGCTTCGCCTGTTATGTAAATTATCCCACTTTTCCAACTATCGTTGACGCCCTGCCATGACCCAACAAACTAGACAGTGATTCCTTAAATATAAATATCATATATTCTAAAACAATTTTTTCAACTTGTAAACGAATACAACTCTACAATTGCACGTGTAGAACCCCTCCTTATCTCTCTCATAATAATCAAATCTCTGTAAGTAAATTGTAAATTTATCATCTTATTAATAAAGTTTTACTGCGATTTTATATTGGAATGAATAAGCACGTGTAGTTACTGTATTTATTGAACAAATTCATTTTTTCTTTCAGTATCTCGACGAAGTGTTTGAAGTTGATGAAATCAATAAAAGAAATCTGGGAAAGATGATTATACGATATGTTGGCCATG
>NW_026931946.1:0-4951 GCF_032062105.1 Saccostrea cuccullata
TAATACATACTAATACAACTGATGAGAAAAGAGGTTTTGTTCACAGAATACAGTTTTTTCAAAATATCAAGTGTCAAAGTTTGTCAAAGTGTCAAAGTTTTTGCCAAAGTTTTTCAAAGTGTCAACGTTTTCGATGAAGTTTTTCAAATTCAAGTTATCATTATAGTAAATCAAAGTTTTCAAAGTGTCAAAGTTATAACTATAATTAACTTTAGTACATTAAAGTTAACTATAGTCTTTTTATGTTAGGGAAAGTTAGCAACAGATTTTCTGAATCAATAAACCTTGTTTATTAGACTTTTGAGCTAGAATACTGTTCGTCATCTCCATACAAGGCATTGTAGCATTATATAGTATAGATACAACCTGGCCCTACTTCTACATTTGATCCACTTTGACTCTGGTACTGCTGATAATTATCGGAAAGTATCTTTTAAAATGATCATTGTATTTCTCAAATGAATTTAATTAGACAACGAAAAATCTTAGTTCATTTTTTTCCCCTTATTATTTCAATTTTTAAGGTTGATTCCTTTTCACTGCTCTATTTATTGACGTTTTTCTCACCTCATATACGACTCACTTGATACGCTAATCATGGTAAAGAGTAAAATGATTTAATTTTGTCATCCAGTTGAATTTAAAACATGCCAGCTGGTAACTTGATATATACGAACAAATACTATAGGACATGTTTGATTTATTAATATTTGATTTTATTGATATCAAAAAGCCTGAATTTTAAATAATTTTAGGGAATAATCCCCTGCAGCATTGTTGAATAATTTATCTTTAAATGTAAACAATTATCTATCATAGACCAGCGTTCAGCTTAATTTTTTCTATAATTATATATTTGTGGACTGTATTAATGTAATAAGTCATGTATAATTATTGTTTGATGTGTCATATATAACACTGTTGAATGAATTATCTAAAATTTGTGTATTATTGCAATTTTTAAAGAAGGTCTCAAGAACGAATAGTTTTGTGGGTCGGGAACTTTTATAATTTCTATATCGATTTACTTAAAGAGAGATATAACAAATGACGATCAGTACTGAACCCCGAAGTTTCCTCAAACAATTTAGAAGCTGAGCAAACATTGACCTTTCATAAATCAAAGGTATGATCAGGTGCCATGAATGAGTGAACATTCCCTGCAGACTAGTCACACAATTCCTTTGGTCTTTCTTATGACAGAAAGTAACGGGAAAAAACGTTGAATGTGAAAATTATATCCTAACATTTAATAAGAACAAAAGTAGGTCCTTCACTTACCAGGTAATAATAAATTCTCTTTGCTAACAAGAGCTTTGTGTCCACTCAAATACAATTTAAAAATTACAAAGAATGATAATGTAATCACCTGCTTTGTCAACTAGGATCAGTACATACAGATTGGATAATCTATATAATTCTTTTTCACTTCTGAATTATTTAACACTTGAGAAGAAAATGTCTTTTAGTGAACAATCCACTTCGCAATTAGTGATGAGTTATTAGTCAGCATTAATATAAGATAAGTATGGGCCATTTAGCGCAATTAAAAATCAGGGATCAAACAAATATCAATGTTTAGAATTATGAGTTAAACTAAGTGTTGAGTTTGAAAATGACTTCTTTACGTCACTGAAATTTCAATAATTATTAATTCACAACACACTAAAAGACTTCAATACATCTAATTATGAAAATGAATCAAACCTCTTTAAGAGTATTTGGTTTTCATAAATATTAGATTTAAACTAGAGCCGAGCTCGTTGCAAAGCAACGAATAGATCTTCTGTTGGAGCTACGGATAGGAAGACGTAACCTTGAGTCTAGGTCAAGCCACATTATAAAGTTACACAAGTAAGCAACCTAAAGGCTTGTAAAGGAAGAAACTTACAATGTTTCACCATGAAAAACACTGTAAAGGAATGTATGTGACCTTGAACTTTATAAATGACCTTGTGTCAAGCAATGTTTCGCCATGAAAAATGCTGTAAAGGAATGTATGTGAACTTGAACTTTCTAAATGACCTTGCGTCATGCAATGACAAACTCTGTTATAAAAATCTAATACCGTATAATCCCTATTAACCGCCCCGGGCACTTAGAAAATTGCGAGAAGGGGGCGGTTATTTTGGTATTCTCTTCATATTAATATTTAATGTCATTCTTATACTTCAAAAATTTTAAAGAACAGCTAAAATAATGTCGAACTTTACTTTAAGTGAGGATAATCCACCCAATTTATGCGATATGATTCATTTTCCACTGAGAAATTGGATAATAGACAAGTTACATTTTCACTTTGTTCAAATTTTGGCAGACTTTTGATACGATTCTAGATGATTTTAATCATTGTAGAGGGGGCCCTTGTTTTTCTAATAATTAAAAAAGACCTACGGGGCGCTAACGCTTATGGGGGCAGGGGTGGTTAATAGGGATCATACGGTATGTGTATTACCGACTGGAAAAGTACACACATGTTTTTTATATATTCTTTTAGTCCATGAATCCAGCCAAAACATCATATCTTTAGTGACCTTGAACTTGAGTCAAGATCATGTCCCACCCTGCATTATACATGTATCAACAATGTTTCACAGGTACAAATACTGTAGCGAATTTACAGTTTCTCTGTCAGTAACCTTGACTTGTCTGAATGAATGGATATGTTCAGCCTTATTTTTTCTGAGCATATACAGTATCAAATCGGAAGAATTTATTAGGTTCAACACTATGATTTAGCTAAGGATTTAACTAGAAACACGTCTATAGGACATGGATGCATCGCCAAGTGTATATTAGTACATAATGCAACATTAAAATCTGTATTAATGTATGACGTTTGTTGAGAATATCTTGAATAGTTTCTTAAAAATTGAAATCTTAAAAAATGGATATAGATTATAAAATCCCCTTCAAATAATGCATAAGCTTACATAAAAATATCTCAAATGGTTTCTTTAATACTAAGAAAAATGCAAATTAAAGACAAGTGAGGTAAAGGTCACAGGAAAGTGCAAGGTTAAAGTGTATCAGCATACTAAAGTTTGATAAAAATGTCTTGAATTAATTCTTCAAATCTGAGCACTGCCCGTGTGGCACAGGGGTTAGATCATCTGTTCTAGACTAAGGTTTGGATATATCTCTCAAAAGTGTGCATATATTTTGGCCACTTTTGTACATGTAAAAATGAATACATGTATATAATTAAACTTGCATGTACAAGCATATTCCCGTAAAATTCTGCAATTGAAATATTCTTTTCGGGTTTTTCCCTTGAGTTGGAAACGTCACTTACTGGTACACTTACAATTATTTCCATTTTTAACTATCGGAGTACACGATGTATTTTTAACACCGAAATGCCCGCGGCTCTCTGCGGCCACGCACGTGTGAACGAGGACTCGGGTGCAAAACGTTTTGAGTCTTTTGACGCAAGGCAACAGAGGTGGATGTAAACTGTAATGACATAACTGAGGGCATTGTGGCATCACACTTCGAAAAAAATGCATAAAACAAATTCTAGACTTATAGATTTTAATAATTTAAATTGGATTAGGATACACCCCCAAGGTAAGCCCCAATTTTTAATGCCTATATAATGTATTTGCAAAACATTTGTGTGAACCCCCCCCCCGTACAGATGCTTATGCTTCACAACAATATAACTGGTATGACGTTAAAATTATTCAATAAATTTTAGGTTACATAAAATGCATGAAAACTGTAAAAAAAAAAAGTTCAGTAAAATAATTAAGGGAGAAAGAATTTTCAAAGTACATATATGGAAAAATCAAAATTGCTCACTTTCATATCGTAAAGTGACCATACCGAAGAGTTATCAAACAGATTCAATTATTTATATCATATCTAAGATTTGCAAGAATATTGACCATAACATTTATCAAAGTGCATTTATATGGTCGAAAATTAACGCACTTTGAAAAGAAATTTTATTTTTTTAAAGTGCGTTGATTTGGTCCCAAATTTAACGCACTTTGAAAATATTTTTCAAAGTGTGTAATTTTTCAAAGTGCGTCGTAACAGGGCATACATAATGAAATTCGATTCGTGGACGATACATCACTGTTTGCAATAGTGGACACTAATATTATTACTCCTACATGATCTTTAATTACAACCGATCTTGATAAAATAAAGAAATGGTCACAAATCTGATTTTTATTAGATTTTAGGTATAGGCGAATGTGTGTGGATATGTAGAAGGGATGGTGTAAATTAATTAATTCAAGATTTGCTAAATTGTTCGTTTGGGCGAAGGCTTAGAAAAAGTGACACACTGCGTGTACAGGTACACACCAGTAAATGTTATCATTAAAACTAGAGCCGAGCTCGTTGCAAAGCAACGAATAGGTCTTCCGTTGGAGCTACGGAAAGGAAGACGTAACCTTGAGTCTAGGTCAAACCATTATAAAAATTTTAAGTAAACAACCCAAAGGTTTGTTGAAGAAGCAACTTACAATGTTTCACCTGGAAAAAGACTGTAAAAGAATGTTATGTGCATGACCTTGAACTTTCTAAATGACCTTGCAACAAGCAAAGACAAACTCTGATTTATTCTTAATTATGAGTGTATGACGTTTTTTGAGAATATCTTGAATAGTTTCTTAAAAATTGAAATCTTAAAAATGGAAATTCCGTTTAGATAATGCATTTAGGCATAAGCTTACAATAAAATATCTCAAATGGTTTCTTTAATACTATGCAAATTTCAAATTAAAGACAAGTGAGGTCAAGGTCACAGGAAAGTTCAAGATCAAACTTTAACAGGATCCGAAAGTGGTATAAAAATGTCTTGAATGGATTCTTCAAAACTGAAGGTCGCCCGTTTGGCACAGTAGTTAGAACATTTGTTATACACTAAGGTTTGGATAGCTCTCATAAGTGTGTACAGTGTATCAGCATATGAAGTTGAGTAAAAATATGAATGCTT